>NW_024609153.1:82500-90000 GCF_018296145.1 Oncorhynchus tshawytscha
GCAGGAGAGGGATGGAGAGATAGTGAGGGAAAGAGAGGGATGGAGAGATAGTGAGGGCAGGAGAGGGATGGAGAGGTTTTGAGGGCAGGAGAGGGATGGAGAGATAGTGAGGGAAAGAGAGGGATGAGAGATCGTGAGGGAAAGAGAGGGATGGAGGATGGAGAGATAGTGAGTGCAGGAGAGGGATGGAGATAGTGAGAGAAAGAGAGGGATGGAGGGATGGAGAGATAGTGAGGGCAGGAGAGGGATGGAGAGATGAAGAGATAGTGAGGGCAGGAGAGGGATGGAGGATGGTGACATAGTGGTGAGACATGATAGAGAAAAGGATGGATAGGGATAGAGGAGTGGTATTTACCTGAGAGGTCCATGGTGATGGGGCCAGGTGCTTGGTCACACATCAGGGTCAGTCTGGTGACCTGGACATTGGGAATGGTCAGGTCTGAAAAAACACACACAGAGATGGTTCAGAGAGGGTGTGTGTGTGTGTGTGTGTGTGTGGTCTTGTTGATAATATTGAGTTATAGCTATTATTAAAGCAGCAGTAACACTAGATACCAGGATGAATCAACTAGATACCAGGATGAATCGACTAGATACCAGGATGAATCGACTAGATACCAGGATGAATCGACTAGATACCAGGATGAATCAACTAGATACCAGGATGAATCAACTAGATAGCAGGATGAATCAACTAGATAGCAGGATGAATCAACTAGATAGCAGGATGAATCAACTAGATACCAGGATGAATCAACTCTATTAGACAGAGGTAATAGACAGAGGTAATACAAGATGACAAGGTTCAGGGCCCAGTACCAACATTACTGTGGTCTTTGATGCAGGGCCCAGTACCAACATTACTGTGGTCTTTGGTGCAGGGCCCAGTACCAACATTACTGTGGTCTTTGGTGCAGGGCCCAGTATGCAGGGCCCAGTACCAACATTACTGTGGTCTTTGATGCAGGGCCCAGTACCAACATTACTGTGGTCTTTGATGCAGGGCCCAGTACCAACATTACTGTGGTCTTTGATGCAGGGCCCAGTACCAACATTACTGTGGTCTTTGATGCAGGGCCCAGTACCAACATTACTGTGGGGCCCAGTACCAACATTACTGTGGTCTTTAATGCAGGGCCCAGTACCAACATTACTGTGGTCTTTGTGCAGGGCCCAGTACCAACATTACTGTGGTCTTTGATGCAGGGCCCAGTACCAACATTACTGTGGTCTCTGATGCAGGGCCCAGTACCAACATTACTGTGGTCTTTAATGCAGGGCCCAGTACCAACATTACTGTGGTCTCTGATGCAGGGCCCAGTACCAACATTACTGTGGTCTTTGATGCAGGGCCCAGTACCAACATTACTGTGGTCTTTGACGCAGGGCCCAGTACCAACATTACTGTGGTCTTGCAATAGAAGCGATTCCATGTCATTTGCTAGTAAGCAAACACACAGTAACACACACTGGCCACAGTAACACACACTGACCACAGTAACACAGTAAGACACATTGACCACAGTAACACATTAACACACAGTAACACAGTAAGACACACTAACCACAGTAACACAGTAACACACAGTAACACAGTAAGACACACTAACACAGTAACACACACTGGCCACAGTAACGCAGTAAGACAACTGGCCACAGTAAGACACACTGGCCACAGTAACACAGTAAGACACAGTAACACACACTAACCACAGTAAGACACAGTAACACACACTAACCACAGTAAGACACAGTAAGACAGTAACACAGTAAGATACAGTAACACAGTAAGACACACTGACCACAGTAACACAGTAAGACACAGTAACACACACTGACCACAGTAACACAGTAACACACACTGGCCACAGTAAGACACAGTAACACAGTAAGACACAATAACACAGTAACACAGTAACACAGTAAGACACAGTAACACAGTAAGACACAGTAACACAGTAAGACACAGTAACACACAGTAACACACAGTAACACAGTAAGACACAGTAACACAGTAACACAGTAAGACACAGTAAGACACAGTAACACAGTAACACAGTAAAACAGTAAGACAGAAAGACACAGTAACACAGTAACACAGTAAGAAACAGTAATACAGTAAGACACAGTAACACAGTAAGACACAGTAACACAGTAACACAGTAAGACACAGTAACACAGTAACACAGTAATACACTGAACACAGTAACACACTGACCACAGTAACACACTGACCACAGTAACACACTGACCACCACAGTAACACACTGACCACAGTAACACACTGACCACAGTAAACACAGTAACACACTGACCACAGTAACACACTGACCACAGTAACACACTGACCACAGTAACACACTGACCATAGTAACACACTGACCACAGTACACACAGTAACACACTGACCACAGTAACACAGTAACAGTAACACACTGACCACAGTAACACAGTAACACACTGACCACAGTAACACAGTAACACACACTGACCACAGTAACACAGTAACACACTGACCACAGTAACACACTGACCACAGTAACACACTGACCACAGTAACACAGTAACACACTGACCACAGTAACACACTGACCACAGTAACACACTGACCACAGTAACACACAGTAAACACAGCACACTGACCACAGTAACACACTGACCACAGTAACACACAGTAAGGCACACTGACCACAGTAACACACTGACCACAGTAATACACCACAGTAACACACTGACCACAGTAACACACTGACCACAGTAACACAGTAACACACTGACCACAGTAACACACTGACCACAGTAACACAGTAACACACTGACCACAGTAACACACTGACCACAGTAATACACTGACCACAGTAACACAGTAACACAGTAACACACTGACCACAGTAATACACTGACCACAGTAACACAGTAACATACTGACCACATTAACACAGTAACACACTGACCACAGTAATACACTGACCACAGTAACATACTGACCACATTAACACAGTAACACACTGACCTGCCACCACTGGTCCAGCTCCTAGTAGAGTCTGTTTGTATTTCCTGAGACTCTCATCATCCTTGTCTAGTTCCTGTATCTCCTGCAGGCTCTTCTGGGCTGGTGGAGTGTAGTTCAGGTCTGTCTCATCGTCCTCCTCTCCCACAGGCTTCTCCTCCTTATCCGCCATCAAACCTGCATGGGAACACAGGGTATCAACACAATCAGAGACCCTGCATCTCTCTCTCTCTCACACTCTCTGTCTTTCTCTCTCTCTAGGATCTTCATTTGATCTCCCTGTTGTTGCTACAGGTTACACACGTAGGATCTTCATTTGATCTCCCTGTTGTTGCTATAGGTTACAGATGTAGGATCTTCATTTGATCTCCCTGTTGTTGCTACAGGTTACACATGTAGGATCTTCATTTGATCTCCCTGTTGTTGCTACAGGTGTAGGATCTTCATTTGATCTCCCTGTTGTTGCTACAGATGTAGGATCTTCATTTGATCTCCCTGTTGTTGCTACAGATGTAGGATCTTCATTTGATCTCCCTGTTGTTGCTATAGGTTACAGATGTAGGATCTTCATTTGATCTCCCTGTTGTTGCTACAGGCGTAGGATCTTCATTTGATCACCCTGTTGTTACTACAGGTTACAGGTGTAGGATCTTCATTTGATATCCCTGTTGTTGCTACAGGTTACAGATGTAGGATCTTCATTTGATCTCCCTGTTGTTGCTACAGATGTAGGATCTTCATTTGATCACCCTGTTGTTACTACAGGTTACAGGTGTAGGATCTTCATTTGATATCCCTGTTGTTGCTACAGGTTACAGATGTAGGATCTTCATTTGATCTCCCTGTTGTTGCTACAGATGTAGGATCTTCATTTGATCTCCCTGTTGTTACTACAGGTTACAGGTGTAGGATCTTCATTTGATCTCCCTGTTGTTACTACGGGTTACAGGTGTAGGATCTTCATTTGATCACCCTGTTGTTGCTACAGGTTACTTACAGTGAACAGAGTACTGTAAGGGGTTAGCATGTTTAACAGCTTGTGGTGGGATACAGAGTTGTTTGTATGGTTAATTATCTAGAACAGAGCAGCTCTGAAAACACACACGTGCACGCACACGGACAAACACACTACAGGATGACATAATGCCTTCCACCTGTCTAGATGGGGTCAACTCCCCGTGGAGGATAGATGTGTGTGTGTGTGTGTGTTCTCTCCTGAGTGTCTGTTATTTACAGCGTCTCCTAGACAACCAGGGTCGAAGAAGCTGCTCTCTTTCTCTCTCAGTCTCCATGGCAACCACTTAAAAAAAAAAAAAATAACATGACATCACCATACTGATAATGTCCATACCATGAAGATAAACAATGACTATATTACCTCTATGAATCACCCGGTATCTAATTTCAATGGTTTCACTTGAGGAATTATCCACTAACTCAAGTCAGTACACAGAATAAGTGAAAGTGGTTAAATGGCCCAGTCCTTTAAAAAACAGAACAGCCCTGGGGTGCTGGAGCGGTCAGACTCTGATCTACTTCCTATTTCTGTATCTCTATCCTGTCCAATAAACATCATGGCTCAAGCCTCATGACACGACACAATATGAGGAAGTAGAAGAGGATCAACAGTGGAACATTACTAAAACAACCTACAGCTGACTGACTACAACTGAGTCCAACTGACTACAACTCAGTCTTACTGACGACAACCAAGTCTTACTGACTGAGTCCTACTGACTACAACTCAGTCCTACTGACTACAACCAAGTCTTACTGACTGAGTCCTACTGACTACAACTCAGTCCTACTGACTACAACCAAGTCTTACTGACTGAGTCCTACTGACTGACATTATGTTATTTTTTCAACTGACTGAGTCCAACTAACTAACATTATGTTATTATATCAACTGACTGAGTCCAACTAACTAACATTATGTTATTATATCAACTGACTAACATTATGTTATTATATCAACTGACTGAGTCCAACTAACTAACATTATGTTATTATATCAACTGACTGAGTCCAACTGACTAACATTATGTTATTATATCAACTGACTGAGTCCATCTGACTAACATTATGTTATTATATCAACTGTCCTAAACTAACTAACATTATGTTATTATATCAACTAACTAACATTATGTTATTATATCAACTGACTGAGTCCATCTGACTGACATTATGTTATTATATCAACTGACTGAGTCCAACTGACTAACATTATGTTATTATATCAACTGACTGAGTCCATCTGACTAACATTATGTCATTATATCAACTGACTGAGTCCAACTGACTAACATTATGTTATTATATCAACTGACTGAGTCCAACTGACTAACATTATGTTATTATATCAAATGACTGAGTCCAACTGACTAACAGTATGTTATTATATCAACTGTCCTAAACTAACTAACATTATGTTATTATATCAACTGACTGAGTCCAACTAACTGACATTATGTTATTATATCAACTGACTGAGTCCAACTAACTAACATTATGTTATTATATCAACTGACTGAGTCCAACTAACTGACATTATGTTATTATATCAACTGTCTGAGTCCAACTGACTAACATTATGTTATTATATCAACTGACTGACATTATGTTATTATATCAACTGACTGACATTATGTTATTATATCAACTGACTAACATTATGTTATTATATCAACTGACTGACATTATGTTATTATATCAACTGACTGAGTCCATCTGACTAACATTATGTTATTATATCAACTGTCCTAAACTAACTAACATTATGTTATTATATCAACTAACTAACATTATGTTATTATATCAACTGACTGAGTCCATCTGACTGACATTATGTTATTATATCAACTGACTGACTAACATTATGTGACCAACTGACTAACATTATGTTATTATATCAACTGTCCTAAACTAACTAACATTATGTTATTATATCAACTGTCCTAAACTAACTAACATTATGTTATTATATCAACTGACTGAGTCCAACTAACTGACATTATGTTATTATATCAACTGACTGAGTCCAACTAACTAACATTATGTTATTATATCAACTGACTGAGTCCAACTAACTAACATTATGTTATTATATCAACTGACTGAGTCCAACTAACTAACATTATGTTATTATATCAACTGACTGAGTCCAACTAACTAACATTATGTTATTATATCAACTGACTGAGTCCAACTAACTGACATTATGTTATTATATCAACTGACTGAGTCCAACTGACTAACATTATGTTATTATATGAACTGACTGACATTATGTTATTATATCAACTGACTGACATTATGTTATTATATCAACTGACTAACATTATGTTATTATATCAACTGACTGACATTATGTTATTATATCAACTGACTGAGTCCAACTAACTAACATTATGTTATTATATCAACTGTCCCAAACTGAGTCCAACTGACCTAAACTGAGTCCAACCGACTGAGTCCAACTGACTGAGTCCATCTAACTAACATTATGTTATTATATCAACTGACTGAGTCCATCTAACTAACATTATGTTATTATATCAACTGACTGAGTCCATCTAACTAACATTATGTTATTATATCAACTGACTGAGTCTAACTAACTAACATTATGTTATTATATCAACTGACTGAGTCTAACTAACTAACATTATGTTATTATATCAACTGTCCTAAACTAACTAACATTATGTTATTATATCAACTTACTAACATTATGTTATTATATCAACTGACTGAGTCCATCTGACTGACATTATGTTATTATATCAACTGACTGAGTCCATCTGACTGACATTATGTTATTATATCAACTGACTGAGTCCATCTGACTAACATTATGTTATTATATCAACTGTCCTAAACTAACTAACATTATGTTATTATATCAACTAACTAACATTATGTTATTATATCAACTGACTGAGTCCATCTGACTGACATTATGTTATTATATCAACTGACTGAGTCCATCTGACTAACATTATATTATTATATCAACTGACTGAGTCCAACTAACTAACATTATGTTATTATATCAACTGACTGAGTCCAACTAACTAACATTATGTTATTATATCAACTGACTGAGTCCATCTGACTGACATTATGTTATTATATCAACTGACTGAGTCCATCTGACTAACATTATGTTATTACATCAACTGGCTGAGTCCATCTGACTAACATTATGTTATTATATCAACTGACTGAGTCCATCTAACTAACATTGTTATTATATCAACTGACTGAGTCCATCTGACTGACATTATGTTATTATATCAACTGACTGAGTCCATCTGACTAACATTATGTTATTACATCAACTGGCTGAGTCCATCTGACTAACATTATGTTATTATATCAACTGACTGAGTCCATCTAACTAACATTATGTTATTATATCAACTGACTGAGTCCATCTGACTAACATTATGTTATTATATCAACTGACTGAGTCCAACCGACTG
>NW_024609153.1:95000-114740 GCF_018296145.1 Oncorhynchus tshawytscha
ATCCTTGGGTGTGGGTGGGGATGAGAGGGAGAGCGTCTGTGAAGAGAGAGAGAGAGAGAGAGAGAGAGAGAGAGAGAGAGAGAGAGAGAGAGAAAAGAGAGAGAGAGAGAAAAAGAGCGAGAGAGAGAGAGAGAGAGAGCGAGGAGTGTCTGTGCCGGCTTCCTACAAAATGTGTAAGCTAGCACGGTAGCATAGTGACACCCGATGATGTCATTGACTAAATGCTAAGTCCTCTATTGATTTATATTGGAAATGCTAACGGCTAATTTTGAAAAACATATTCAGTTAGCTTAAGATGCTAAAGTAGAAATGTTAATTCCTATTTGTATTTAGTTAGAGATGCTAAGGGAGATGCTAGCCCTGTCTACAGTTCTGTGTGCTGGAGATGCCATTCCAGTATGCAGACGATAGCTATCGATTCTCAGACAGAAGTAGCTAAACCTCTGCCTCCTCTCCTCCTCCTGTCCCTCTATCCTCTCCCCCCATCCTCCTCCCTCCCTCCTTCAGTCACCAGCCCAGAGACTGCAATGAGCTCATCTTTCCCCCTTCCCACCCACCCTCCCTTCCTCGCTTGCTTGCTTTCACTCACTCCCATTCTCCCACTCGCTCTCTCTCATGCTCTCTTTTTTGCTTCCTCAGTACACAAGCCACTCTCCCTCTCCCTCCTCTCCCTCCATCCATCCATCCACTCTCCCTCTCCTCCCTCCATCCATCCATCCACTCTCCCTCTCCTCCCTCCATCCACTCTCCCTCTCCCTATCCATCCATCCACTCTCCCTCTCCCTCCATCCACTCCCTCTCCATCCACTCTCCTTCTCCTCCCTCCATCCACTCTCCTTCTCCTCCCTCCCTCCACTCTCCTTCTCCTCCCTCCCTCCACTCTCCTTCTCCTCCCCCTCCCTCCACTCTCCCTCTCCATCCACTCTCCTTCTCCTCCCTCCATCCACTCTCCTTCTCCTCCCTCCCTCCACTCTCCCTCTCCATCCACTCTCCTTCTCCTCCCTCCATCCACTCTCCTTCTCCTCCCTCCATCCACTCTCCTTCTCCTCCCTCCATCCACTCTCCCTCTCCATCCACTCTCCTTCTCCTCCCTCCATCCACTCTCCTTCTCCTCCCTCCATCCACTCTCCTTCTCCTCCCTCCATCTCCCTCTCCATCCACTCTCCTTCTCCTCCCTCCCTCCACTCTCCTTCTCCTCCCTCCCTCCACTCTCCCTCTCCATCCACTCTCCTTCTCCTCCCTCCATCCACTCTCCTTCTCCTCCCTCCCTCCACTCTCCCTCTCCATCCACTCTCCTTCTCCTCCATCCATCCACTCTCCTTCTCCTCCCTCCATCCACTCTCCTTCTCCTCCCTCCATCCACTCCCTCTCCATCCACTCTCCTTCTCCTCCCTCCACCACTCTCCTTCTCCTCCCTCCATCCACTCCCCTCTCCACCACTCTCCTTCTCCTCCCTCCATCCACTCTCCTTCTCCTCCCTCCATCCACTCTCCCTCTCCCTATCCATCCATCCACTCTCCCTCTCCCTCCATCCACTCCCTCTCCACCACTCTCCTTCTCCTCCCTCCATCCACTCTCCTTCTCCTCCCTACCTCCATCCTGTTCAGAACCAAACGATTGGAAAATAATTTAGGTTCCAAACCCCTGGAAGGAATGTTTCTCATCAATTACAGCTCAGACTTCCAACACCATCGTGCCCTCCAAGCTGGGGGCCCTGGAGGAATAGTGCCAGGAAAATAACATGTCCCTTAACGCCAACTAAACAACGGAGCTGATCAGGGACTACAGGAGACAGCAGACAGCAGAGACAGACAGAGACAGACAGAGACAGCAGAGACAGCAGAGACAGCAGACAGCAGAGACAGACAGAGACAGACAGAGACAGCAGAGACAGCAGAGACAGACAGAGACAGACAGAGACAGACAGAGACAGCAGAGACAGACAGAGACAGCAGAGACAGACAGAGACAGACAGAGACAGACAGAGACAGACAGAGACAGCAGAGACAGACAGAGACAGACAGAGACAGACAGAGACAGCAGACAGCAGAGACAGACAGAGACAGACAGAGACAGCAGAGACAGACAGAGACAGCAGAGACAGACAGAGACAGACAGAGACAGACAGAGACAGCAGAGACAGCAGAGACAGACAGAGACAGACAGAGACAGACAGAGACAGCAGAGACAGACAGAGACAGACAGAGACAGACAGAGACAGACAGAGACAGCAGAGACAGACAGAGACAGACAGAGACAGACAGAGACAGCAGACAGCAGAGACAGACAGAGACAGACAGAGACAGCAGAGACAGACAGAGACAGCAGAGACAGACAGAGACAGACAGAGACAGACAGAGACAGCAGAGACAGACAGAGACAGACAGAGACAGACAGAGACAGACAGAGACAGCAGAGACAGACAGAGACAGACAGAGACAGACAGAGACAGACAGAGACAGCAGAGACAGACAGAGACAGACAGAGACAGACAGAGACAGCAGAGACAGCAGAGACAGCAGAGACAGACAGAGACAGACAGAGACAGACAGAGACAGCAGAGACAGCAGAGACAGACAGAGACAGACAGAGACAGACAGAGACAGACAGCAGAGACAGCAGAGACAGCTCGGCCCCGTCCACATCGATGGCAGTGGAGAGGGTCAAAGGCCTTAAGTTCCTCTGCTTCCACATCACTGAGGACCTGAAATGGTCCCCCCACACTGACAGCGTGGTGAAGAAGGCACAACAGCACCTCTTCAACCTCATTTGGCTTGGCACCTAAGACCCTCACAAACGTTTACAGATGCACAATCGAGAGCATCCTGTCGGGCTGTATCACCGCCTGGTACGGCAACTGCGCCACCCACAACCGCAGGGCTCTCCAGAGGGTGGTGCGGTCTGCCCAACGCATCACCGGGGGCAAACTACCTGCCCTCCAGGACACATACAGCACGTAATTTAAACAGTAATTAATTTAAATTAAACAAAACTACTTATTTACTCTTCTAATTACTTTGGTAACCAGTTTTCAAGGACCTCAGCCACCCGAGACCTGGCCTGTTCAACCCAATACCACTGTCACTAACCGACTGCCAGTACTCTACCCTGCACCTTAGAGACTGCTGCCCTATGTACATAGAGTCATTGAACACTGGTCACTTTAATAATGTTTACATACTGTTCCACCCACTTCATATGTATATACTGTATTCTAGTCTTGGTTCATCCTATATAACTACTGTCTATACTGTCTATACACACCATCCTATATAACTACTGTCTATACTGTCTATACACACCATCCTATATAACTACTGTCTAGACACACCATCCTATATAACTACTGTCTATACACACCATCCTATTTAACTACTGTCTATACACATACACCATCTATATGCACCATCTATACACACCATCTATACACACCATCCAGACACACCATCCATACACACCATCCATACACACCATCTATACACACCTTCCATACACACCATCTACACACACCATCTATACACACCATCTATACACACCATCTATACACACACCATCTATACATACACCATCTACACACACCATCTATACACACCATCTATACAGACACCATCTATACATACACCATCTATTCACACCATCCATACACACCATCTATACACACACCATCCATACACACCATCTATTCACACACCATCTATACACACCATCTACACACACCATCTATACACACACCATCTATACACACCATCTACACACACCATCTATACACACCATCTATACATACACCATCTATACACACCATCCATACACACCATCTATACATACACCATCTATACACACACCATCTATACACACCATCCATACACACCATCTATACACACACCATCTATACACACACCATCCATACACCATCTATACACACCATCTATACACACCATCTATACACACCTTCCATACACACCATCTACACACACCATCTACACACACCATCTATACACACCATCTACACACACCATCTATACACACCATCTATACACACACCATCTATACACACACCATCCATACACCATCTATACACACCATCTATACACACCATCTATACACACCTTCCATACACACCATCTACACACACCATCTACACACACCATCTATACACACACCATCTATACACACCATCTATACACACACCATCTATACACACACCATCCATACACACCATCTATACACACACCATCTATACACACCATCCATACACACACCATTTATACACACCATCCATACACACCATCTATACACCATCTATACACACCATCTATACACACCATCCATACACACCATCTACACACACCATCTATACACACACCATCTATACACACCATCTATACACACACCATCTATACATACACCATCTATACATACACCATCTATTCACACCATCCATACACACCATTTATACACACCATCTATACACACCATCCATACACACCATCTATACACCATCTATACACACCATCTATACACACCATCTACACACACCATCTATACACACACCATCTATACACACCATCTATACACACACCATCTATACATACACCATCTATACACACACCATCTATACACACCCTCCATACACACCATCTATACACACACCATCTATACACACACCATCTATACATACACCATCTATACATACACCATCTATACACACCATCCATACACACACCATCTATACACACCATCCATACACACCATCTATACACACCATCCATACACACACCATCTATACACACCATCCATACACACCATCTATACACACACCATCCATACACACACCATCTATACACACACCATCCATACACACACCATCTATACACACCATCTATACACACCATCCATACACACCATCCATACACACCATCTATACACACCATCTATACACACCATCTATACACACACCATCTATACACACACCATCTATACACACCATCTATACACACACCATCTATACACACCATCTATACACACACCATTTATACACACCATCTATACACACCATCCATACACACCATCTATACACCATCTATACACACCTTCCATACACACCATCTATACACACCATCTATACACACACCATCTATACACACCTTCCATACACACCATCTACACACACACCATCTATACACACCATCTATACACACACCATCTATACACACCCTCCATACACACCATCTATACACACACACCATCTATACAAACCATCCATACACACCATCTATACACTGAGTGTACAAACATGAACAAGAACTAATATTGAGTTGCCTTCAGAACTGCCTCCCTGTGTTCCACAGGGATCCTGGCCCATGTTGACTCTGATGGTTCCCACAGTGGAGTCCAGTTGTCTGGATGTCCTTTTGGGTGTTTTATTATTCTTGATAAACACAGGAAACTGTTGTGCGTGGGAAAACCCAGCAGAGTTTCAGTTCTTGACACAAACTGGTGCACTTGGCACCTACTTATACAATACCCCGTTTAAAGGCACAAATATTTTCTCTTGCTCATTCACCCTCTGAATGGCAACACACACACAATCCATGTCTCAATTGTCTCAAGGCTTAAAAATCCTTCTTTAACCAGGTCTCCTCCCCTTCATCGACACTGATTGAAGTGGATTTAACAAAGTGACATCAATAAGGGATCATAGCTTTCACTTGGATTCACCTGGTCAGTCTGTCATGGAACGAGCAGGTGTTCCTGATGTTTTGTACAATCAATGTATATTTAAGCAACGTAGCCAGAGGAGGTGTGGTATATGTCTGTTCTCAGACGCAACGCATCAGAGAGACTACAGCCTGGATACCAGCCCTTAGCCGTGTGCAGAGACACTACAGCCTGGATACCAGCCCTTAGCCATGTGCAGAGAGACTACAGCCTGGATACCAGCCCTTAGCCGTGTGCAGAGAGACTACAGCCTGGATACCAGCCCTTAGCCGTGTGCAGAGAGACTACAGCCTGGATACCAGCCCTTAGCCGGTGCAGAGAGACTACAGCCTGGATACCAGCCCTTAGCCGTGTGCAGAGAGACTACAGCCTGGATACCAGCCCATAGCCGTGTGCAGAGAGACTACAGCCTGGATACCAGCCCTTAGCCGTGTGCAGAGAGACTACAGCCTGGATACCAGCCCTTAGCCGTGTGCAGAGAGACTACAGCCTGGATACCAGCCCTTAGCCGTGTGCAGAGAGACTACAGCCTGGATACCAGCCCTTAGCCGTGTGGTATATGTCTGTTCTCAGACACAACGCATCAGAGAGACTACAGCCTGGATACCAGCCCTTAGCCGTGTGCAGAGAGACTACAGCCTGGATACCAGCCCTTAGCCGTGTGCAGAGAGACTACAGCCTGGATACCAGCCCTTAGCCGTGTGCAGAGAGACTACAGCCTGGATACCAGCCCATAGCCGTGTGCAGAGAGACTACAGCCTGGATACCAGCCCTTAGCCGTGTGCAGAGAGACTACAGCCTGGATACCAGCCCTTAGCCGTGTGCAGAGAGACTACAGCCTGGATACCAGCCCATAGCCGTGTGCAGAGAGACTACAGCCTGGATACCAGCCCTTAGCCGTGTGCAGAGAGACTACAGCCTGGATACCAGCCCTTAGCCGTGTGCAGAGAGACTACAGCCTGGATACCAGCCCTTAGCCGTGTGCAGAGAGACTACAGCCTGGATACCAGCCCTTAGCCGTGTGGTATATGTCTGTTCTCAGACACAACGCATCAGAGAGACTACAGCCTGGATACCAGCCCTTAGCCGTGTGCAGAGAGACTACAGCCTGGATACCAGCCCTTAGCCGTGTGCAGAGAGACTACAGCCTGGATACCAGCCCTTAGCCGTGTGCAGAGAGACTACAGCCTGGATACCAGCCCTTAGCCGTGTGCAGAGAGACTACAGCCTGGATACCAGCCCTTAGCCGTGTGCAGAGAGACTACAGCCTGGATACCAGCCCTTAGCCGTGTGCAGAGAGACTACAGCCTGGATACCAGCCCTTAGCCGTGTGCAGAGAGACTACAGCCTGGATACCAGCCCTTAGCCGTGTGCAGAGAGACTACAGCCTGGATACCAGCCCTTAGCCGTGTGCAGAGAGACTACAGCCTGGATACCAGCCCTTAGCCGTGTGGTATATGTCTGTTCTCAGACACAACGCATCAGAGAGACTACAGCCTGGATACCAGCCCTTAGCCGTGTGCAGAGAGACTACAGCCTGGATACCAGCCCTTAGCCGTGTGCAGAGAGACTACAGCCTGGATACCAGCCCTTAGCCGTGTGCAGAGAGACTACAGCCTGGATACCAGCCCTTAGCCGTGTGCAGAGAGACTACAGCCTGGATACCAGCCCTTAGCCGTGTGCAGAGAGACTACAGCCTGGATACCAGCCCTTAGCCGTGTGCAGAGAGACTACAGCCTGGATACCAGCCCTTAGCCGTGTGAGTAGCCTATGTCTGTAGCCGTGTGCAGAGAGACTACAGCCTGGATACCAGCCCTTAGCATCAGAGAGACTACAGCCTGGATACCAGCCCTTAGCCGTGTGCAGAGAGACTACAGCCTGGATACCAGCCCTTAGCCGTGTGCAGAGAGACTACAGCCTGGATACCAGCCCATAGCCGTGTGCAGAGAGACTACAGCCTGGATACCAGCCCTTAGCCGTGTGCAGAGAGACTACAGCCTGGACACCAGCCCTTAGCCGTGTGCAGAGAGACTACAGCCTGGATACCAGCCCTTAGCCGTGTGCAGAGAGACTACAGCCTGGATACCAGCCCATAGCCGTGTGGTATATTGCTCATATACCACAAAACCCCGATGAGCCTTATTGCTCATTATTAACAGGTTACCAATGTAATTACACCAGTAAACAAGTCCTTTAGTTTCATACCCATGTTATATTGTCTGATATACCACAGGGTTTCAGCCAATCAGTATCCAGGACCAAAAACGACCCGGATTATAAATCTATTTATATATATTTATTTTTTTGATACTGACATTTCCTGGATTATATTACTACACTGTTGTATAGCTAGATATTACTACACTGTTGTATAGCTAGATATTACTACACTGTTGTATAGCTAGATATTACTACACTGTTGTGTAGCTAGATATTACTACACTGTTGTATAGCTAACGCAAGCATTTCGCTGAACCTGCGATAACATCTGCTGATCTGTGTGTACGCAAACAATAAATCATTGATTTGGGTAGCGGTTTCCTCTAGCAGGCACAGATCTGGGATCAGTTTATCCTCACCAGAATCATTGATTTGGGTAGCGGTTTCCTCTAGCAGGCACAGATCTAGGATCAGTTTATCCTCACCAGAATCATTGATTTGGGTAGCGGTTTCCTCTAGCAGGCACAGATCTAGGATCAGTTTATCCTCACCAGAATCATTGATTTGGGTAGCGGTTTCCTCTAGCAGGCACAGATCTGGGATCAGTTTATCCTCACCAGAATCCTTGATTTGGGTAGGGGTTTCCTCTAGCAGGCACAGATCTGGGATCAGTTTATCCTCACCAGAATCTTTGATTTGGGTAGGGGTTTCCTCTAGCAGGCACAGATCTAGGATCAGTTTATCCTCACCAGAATCTATGTTCAGTTTTCCTCACAAAGAAGGCAGATTTTTTTTTTATGTCCTGTTGCTAGGATACCAATGTCCACCCAGTGAGTAATGGGATGTCTACGTAATACACCGAGTCATGTAGGAGATGCATCTCTATAATGTTTATATAGATAACTGGGATTAATGATGTGGTTTACTGCCAACCAGAACCATGCCACTGTACTGCTGGTCAGATAGGAGTTAATAAACTGGGTTAAGGAGTATCAGGGGCTGGTATAGAGGGGAGGGGTGGTATAGAGGGGAGGGGTGGTATATAGGGGTGGTATAGAGGGATGGTATAGAGGGGTGGTATAGAGGGGTGGTATAGAGGGGTGGTATAGAGGGGTGGTATAGAGGGATGGTATAGAGGGGGTGGTATAGAGGGGTGGTATAGAGGGGAGGTATAGAGGGGTGGTATAGAGGGATGGTATAGAGGGATGGTCTAGAGGGGTGGTATAGAGGGGTGGTATAGAGGGGTGGTATAGAGGGGTGGTATAGAGGGATGGTATAGAGGGGTGGTATTGAGGGATGGTATAGGTATAGAGGGGTGGTATAGAGGGGAGGGGTGGTATAGAGGGGTGGTATAGAGGGGTGGTATATAGGGGTGGTATAGAGGGGTGGTATAGAGCGGTGGTATAGAGGGGAGGGGTGGTATAGAGGGGTGGTATAGAGGGATGGTATAGAGGGGTGGTATAGAGGGCTGGTATAGAGGGATGTTTGTAGGCCTGTATGTAGGCCTGTTTGTAGGCCTGTTTGTAGGTCTGTTTGTAGACCTGTTTGCAGGTCTGTTTGTAGGCCTGTATGTAGGTCTGTTTGTAGACCTGTTTGTAGGCCTGTTTGTAGACCTGTTTGTAGGCCTGTTTGTAGAACTGTATGTAGGTCTGTTCGTAGGCCTGTATGTAGGTCTGTTTGTAGGCCTGCTTGTAGGTCTGTTTGTAGGCCTGTATGTAGCCTGTTTGTAGGCCTGTATGTAGGTCTGTTTGTAGGCCTGTTTGTAGGCCTGTTTGTAGGTCTGTTTGTAGGCCTGTTTGTAGGCCTGTTTGTAGGCCTGTAGGCCTGTATGTAGGCCTGTTTGTAGGCCTGTTTGTAGGCCTGTTTGTAGGTCTGTTTGTAGGTCTGTTTGTAGGCCTGCTTGTAGAACTGTATGTAGGTCTGTTCGTAGGCCTGTATGTAGGTCTGTTCGTAGGCCTGTTTGTAGGCCTGTTTGTAGAACTGTTCGTAGGCCTGTATGTAGGGTCTGTTTGTAGGCCTGTTTGTAGGCCTGTTTGTAGGTCTGTTTGTAGGCCTGTTTGTAGAACTGTATGTAGGTCTGTTCGTAGGCCTGTATGTAGGTCTGTTCGTAGGCCTGTATGTAGGTCTGTTTGTAGGCCTGTTTGTAGGTCTGTTTGTAGGCCTGTTTGTAGGTCTGTTTGTAGGTCTGTTTGTAGGCCTGTTTGTAGGTCTGTTTGTAGGCCTGTTTGTAGGCCTGCTTGTAGGTCTGTTTGTAGGCCTGTTTGTAGGTCTATTTGTAGGTCTGCCTGTTTGTAGGTCTGTTTGTAGGCCTGTTTGTAGGTCTGTTTGTAGGCCTGTTTGCCTGTTTGTAGGCCTGTTTGTAGGCCTGTTTGTTTGGCCTGTTTGTAGGCCTGTTTGTAGGCCTGTTTGTAGGCCTGTTTGTAGGCCTGTTTGTAGGCCTGTTTGTAGGTCTGTCTGTTTGTAGGCCTGTTTGTAGGTCTGTTTGTAGGTCTGTTTGTAGGTCTGTTTGTAGGCCTAGGTCTGTTTGTAGGTCTGTTTGTAGGCCTGTTTGTAGGTCTGTTTGTAGGTCTGTTTGTAGGTCTGTTTGTAGGTCTGTTTGTAGGTCTGTTTGTAGGTCTGTTTGTAGGTCTGTTTGTAGGTCTGTTTGTAGGTCTGTCTTGTAGGTCTAGGCCTTTGTAGTCTGTTTGTAGGTCTGTTTGTAGGTCTAGGTCTTTGTAGGTCTGTTTGTAGGTCTGTTTGTAGGCCTGTTTGTAGGTCTGTTTGTAGGTCTGTTTGTAGGTCTGTTTGTAGCCTGTCTTTAGGTCTGGCCTGTCTTTAGGTCTGTTCAGTGAGGATGGTGAGAGAGTGAGAAGCTGGTCTGACTGGTTCTTCTGTTAGCTCCAGTTCAGGAGGAAATGAAGATGCCAAAAAAGATTTTTCAGAGGAGAGGAAGACACACACACACACACACACACACACACACACACACACACACACACACACACACACACACACACACAGATTCAAAACACACACACACACACAACACACACACACACACACACACACACAGATTCAAACACAGAATCAACAAATAATATGGTGTATTCTCTCTCACACACAAACACACACACACACACACGCAGGCACACACACACACACACGCAGGCACACACACACACACACACACACTCACACACACACATGCTGACTCAAAAGAGGAAGACAGACCAACATTTCTCAATAGTGGGTTGATCAACAATATTAACTTGTAGTTTCATACCAACTGCCAACAGAAAAGACTAATTATTACTGGTTGTAATAACTGGGTTATTATATATACTTATCACAGTAAGATATAATACTGTCCCTTATAATCATTCATCAACTACTCATCCCCTCCCCCAATACTAACCTGAACTACAGATCTAGGATCAGCTGAACTACAGATCTAGGATCCCCCAGCATAACCTGAACCCTCCCCCAACACTAACCTGAACTACAGATCTAGGATCAGCATCCCCTCCCCCAACACTAACCTGAACTGCAGATCTAGGATCACTGAACTACAGATCTAGGATCAGCATCCCCCCCAACACTAACCTGAACTACAGATCTAGGATCAGCTGAATCAGATCTAGGATCAGCATCCTCCCCAACACTAACCTGAACTACAGCTCTAGGATCAGCTGAACTACAGATCTAGGATCAGCATCCCCTCCCCCAACATTAACCTGAACTACAGATCTAGGATCAGCATCCCCTCCCCCAATACTAACCTGAACTACAGATCTAGGATCAGCATCCCCTCCCCCAACACTAACCTGAACTACAGATCTAGGATCAGCTGAACTACAGATCTAGGATCAGCTGAACTACAGCTCTAGGATCAGCATCCCCTCCCCCAATACTGACCTGAACTACAGATCTAGGATCAGCATCCCCTCCCCCAATACTAACCTGAACTACAGATCTAGGATCAGCATCCCCTCCCCCAACACTAACCTGAACTACAGATCTAGGATCAGCATCCCCTCAACACTAACCTGAACTACAGCTCTAGGATCAGCATCCCCTCCCCCAACACTAACCTGAACTACAGATCTAGGATCAGCATCCCCTCCCCCAACATAACCTGAACCAGATCTAGGATCAGCATCCCCTCCCCCCCAACACTAACCTGAACTACAGATCTAGGATCAGCATCCCCTCCCCCAACACTAACCTGAACTACAGCTCTAGGATCAGCATCCCCTCCCCCAACACTAACCTGAACTACAGATCTAGGATCAGCATCCCCTCCCCCAACACTAACCTGAACTACAGATCTAGGATCAGCATCCCCTCCCCCAATACTAACCTGAACTACAGATCTAGGATCAGCTGAACTACAGATCTAGGATCAGCATCCCCTTCCCCCAACACTAACCTGAACTACAGATCTAGGATCAGCATCCCCTCCCCCCAACACTAACCTGAACCATTAGAGGACAGAACATAAAACTGACCTTAGATCAGTGTATCTAGGAGCTACTCCCCACTTCCAGCGATGACCTGCGTCCCAAAATGGCACCCTATTCCTCTATATAGTGAACTACTTTTGACCAGACGCAGGATCCTATGGAACCAGGTTAAAAGTAGTGCACTATATAGGGAATAGGGTGCCAAAGTAGTGCACTATATAGGGAATAGCGTGCCAAAGTAGTGCACTATATAGGGAATAGGGTGCCCAAGTAGTGCACTATATAGGGAATAGAGTGCCATAGTAGTGCACTATATAGGGAATAGAGTGCCATAGTAGTGCACTATATAGGGAATAGGGTGCCAAAGTAGTGCACTATATAGGGATTAGGGTGCCATAGTAGTGCACTATATAGGGAATAGCGTGCCAAAGTAGTGCCCTATATAGGGAATAGGGTGCCATTTGGAGTGCACTATATAGGGAATAGAGTGCCATAGTAGTGCACTATATAGGGAATAGAGGGCCATAGTAGTGCACTATATAGGGAATAGGGTGCCAAAGTAGTGCACTATATAGGGAATAGAGTGCCATAGTAGTGCACTATATAGGGAATAGAGTGCCATAGTAGTGCACTATATAGGGAATAGAGTGCCATAGTAGTGCACTATATAGGGAATAGGGTGCCAAAGTAGTGCACTATATAGGGATTAGGGTGCCATAGTAGTGCACTATATAGGGAATAGAGTGCCATAGTAGTGCACTATATAGGGAATAGAGTGCCATAGTAGTGCACTATATAGGGAATAGGGTGCCAAAGTAGTGCACTATATAGGGATTAGGGTGCCAAAGTAGTGCACTATATAGGAATTAGGGTGCCAAAGTAGTGCACTATATAGGGAATAGCGTGCCAAAGTAGTGCACTATAAAGGGAACAGGGTGCCATTTGGAGTGCAGATCTCGCCAACCCTTCTACCCTGGACCTGATATTTCTGACCAGCGATCAACATCAATAATGTAAGATGATTCAGATGAATAATAAAGAGTCCCTATGAATCAATATTTAATGATGGTGAATCTGCTCTTTAAAGTCAATCTGTTTAATATATCTGTGTGTACACTCAGGCGGTGGTCAGAGGCCTGTATAGAGCCCTACTTTGGCACCCTATTCCCTATATGGTGCACTACTTTGGCACCCTATTCCCTATATGGTGCACTACTTTGGCACCCTAATCCCTTTATAGTGCCCTACTTTGGCACCCTATTCCCTATATAGTGCACTACTTTGGCACCCTATTCCCTATATATAGTGCACTACTTTGGCACCCTAATCCCTTTATAGTGCCCTACTTTGGCACCCTATTCCCTATATAGTGCCCTACTTTGGCACCCTATTCCCTATTTATAGTGCACTACTTTGGCACACTATTCCCTTAGGATGCAGGCAGAGTGCTGAGTGTCAGTGATGCTAAGCACATGTAATGCCCTCTAGGCCTACTAGGGTGCTGGTTAAACACCTACGTAGGGATGGGACCCATCTAGGGTGCTGGTTAAACACCTACGTAGGGATGGGACCCATCTAGGGTGCTGGTTAAACACCTACGTAGGGATGGGACCCATCTAGGGTGCTGGTTAAACACCTACGTAGGGATGGGACCCATCTAGGGTGCTGGTTAAACACCTACGTAGGGATGGGACCCATCTAGGGTGCTGGTTAAACACCTACGTAGGGATGGGACCCATCTAGGGTGCTGGTTAAACGTGTAGGGATGGGACCCATCTAGGGTGCTGGTTAAACGTGTAGGGATGGGACCCATCTAGGGTGCTGGTTAAACGTGTAGGGATGGAACCCATCTAGGGTGCTGGTTAAACATGTAGGGATGGGACCCATCTAGGTGCTGGTTAAACATGTAGGGATGGGACCCATCTAGGGTGCTGGTTAAACGTGTAGGGATGGGACCCAAACGTCTCTTCGTTCAAAAGGCTTAATAATCGACGTAGAACCATGAAGGGAAAAAAAATCGATCTCCAATGTAAAGCCTAAAAAGGCAGGTTACCATTATGTCAGATCGGGAAATGCGCGTTGAAATACATTTTTAGCTGGCCAAATTATCAGATGGTCTGTACTGAAAATATCAGCGTGGATCAGATTGATTAACTCTCCACACAATTTAATGTTCCTGCACAGGGGATTCACCCTCTTCAGAGAATCATTTTGTAATGTATTTGCAGAAACACTTTCCGTTCGTTCGCGAACGACTCATCATTAGTCATTACAGCAAGGCAGGGTCTGCTGACATGGTCTCTGGTTCAGGCTCTACTTGTTCCTCCAACTAAATCACGACCTAAACCGGACCTCGATAGAGAAACGAGTGTAGTCCTACACTTAATAAGTAGGGGAGAGCGTTTGCTGTCATTTAGAGCAACATTTAAAAAGGGGCCACTGTGTAGAGACAACACACTAGACTACTGTAGGCCCAGCTCCTTCCCGAATGGGAAAGCTTTTCTGTATCTGATGGCTTTCAAAAGAACAACAACTTTTTACAGATAGGCCTACGGCAGGCTTTCTGATGTCAGGTGCTTTCCCTCAACTTTATCAATGCGCGCAAAATCATCTATAGACAATCAACGCGCATCAAATGACCAAATCTCTCTGCAACTGCGTCAATCACCCGACAATTTACCACGGAAACTCCTCAAACCTACAAGCAAAACAACATTATACTGTTGCATTAGATTATAAATGATTACTCTTACCTTTTTAGCAAAGGACACTTGTTCTGTAAAACTTTTCTTGCGCAGAAATCAAACTATTTCTCCTGCGTCTCGATCTCTCGCTCTCACTTTCTCTGAGCAGGAAATAAACGTATACACCAATAAGATCGGTACACACGAAATGACACCAGTCTTTAACATCCGTTACTTCGTTACTGATGTCTTCTGTAGCTGTACACGTCTTTCCCCGGTTAAAGAAAAGCCTGTGGTGTCTTTGTTCAACCTGGTCTCAGAGCATTAAGTATTGTTCTTTACGCAAAACCCGAGATACTCTCTTTTGTATGGTATGTTATTTATTATTTTGTGGATGTCCATCACCCATTTAGTATGATATTTTAACGAATTACAATTTGCATTATATGTTACGAATTTGAAAAACGTACAATATGTTACGAAAATTGGGAACACGTCTGATAGTTTACGAATTGCAATTTCTATTATGTTACACATTTACTAAACGTACAATATGTTACGAATTGCAAAACTTAGGTAACAAAGCTGCAAAAAACCTATGTAGATGGCTAATGTTAGCTAGGCTAGGGTTATGGTTAGGTTAAATGTTTAAGGTTAGGGTTAAGTGAAGGGTTAGCTAGGCTAGGGTTATGGTTAGGGTTAGGTGAAGGGTTAGTTAAAAGGGTCAAGGTTAGGTTTAGGGGAAGGGTTAGCTAACATACCAAGTAGTTGAAAAGTAGCTAATTTGCTAGAAATGTTAAAGTTGTCCATGATGAGATTCGAACTCGCAACCTGTGAGTTGCGAGACATTCGTGCTCACGTTCACCCATCCACCCCAACCAACAACCCTCCTTTCATTTTTTTGTCTTGAGTAACCATCTGTCTTATGTAACCACACCAAACATAACGTATCATACTAAATGGAGTGTCTTGTTTTTACGTAAAGAATCATATGAAATGCTCTGAGACCAGGTTGGGTTGTTTGTTGTGAAGAGACATTAAGTAAAGGCTTGTTCTCTCTAGGGGGCTACTAGTACTATCCCTTGTTCTCTCTAGGGGGCTACTAGTACTATCCCTTGTTCTCTCTAGGGGGCTACTAGTACTATCCCTTGTTCTCTCTAGGGGGCTACTAGACTATCCCTTGTTCTCTCAGGGGGCTACTAGACTATCCCTTGTTCTCTCTAGGGGGGGCTACTAGACTATCCCTTGTTCTCTCTAGGGGGGGGCTACTAGACTATCCCTTGTTCTCTCTAGGGGCTACTAGTACTATCCCTTGTTCTCTCTAGGGGGCTACTAGTACTATCCCTTGTTCTCTCTAGGGGGCTACTAGTACTATCCCTTGTTCTCTCTAGGGGGCTACTAGTACTATCCCTTGTTCTCTCTAGGGGGCTACTAGACTATCCCTTGTTCTCTCTAGGGGGCTACTAGTACTATCCCTTGTTCTCTCTAGGGGGCTACTAGACTATCCCTTGTTCTCTCTAGGGGGCTACTAGTACTATCCCTTGTTCTCTCTAGGGGGTACTATCCCTTGTTCTCTCTAGCTACTATCCCTTGTTCTCTCTAGGGGGCTACTAGTACTATCCCTTGTTCTCTCTAGGGGGGGGCTACTATCCCTTGTTCTCTCTAGGGGGCTACTAGTACTATCCCTTGTTCTCTCTAGGGGGCTACTAGTACTATCCCTTGTTCTCTCTAGGGGGGCTACTCCCTTGTTCTCTCTAGGGGTACTATCCCTTGTTCTCTCTAGGGGGCTACTAGCTACTAGCTACTACTATCCCTTGTTCTCTCTAGGGGCTACTAGTACTATCCCTTGTTCTCTCTAGGGGCTACTAGTACTATCCCTTGTTCTCTCTAGGGGGCTACTAGTACTATCCCTTGTTCTCTCTAGGGGGCTACTAGTACTATCCCTTGTTCTCTCTAGGGGGCTACTAGTACTATCCCTTGTTCTCTCTAGGGGGCTACTAGCTACTACTATCCCTTGTTCTCTCTAGTACTATCCCTTGTTCTCTCTAGGGGCTACTAGTACTATCCCTTGTTCTCTCTAGGGGGGCTACTAGTACTATCCCTTGTTCTCTCTAGGGGCTACTAGTACTATCCCTTGTTCTCTCTAGGGGCTACTAGTACTATCCCTTGTTCTCTCTAGGGGGCTACTAGTACTATCCCTTGTTCTCTCTAGGGGGCTACTAGTACTATCCCTTGTTCTCTCTAGTACTATCCCTTGCTACTAGTACTATCCCTTGTTCTCTCTAGGGGGCTACTAGTACTATCCCTTGTTCTCTCTAGGGGGCTACTAGTACTATCCCTTGTTCTCTAGGGGGCTACTAGTACTATCCCTTGTTCTCTCTAGGGGGCTACTAGTACTATCCCTTGTTCTCTCTAGGGGGCTACTAGTACTATCCCTTGTTCTCTCTAGGGGCTACTAGTACTATCCCTTGTTCTCTCTAGGGGCTACTAGTACTATCCCTTGTTCTCTCTAGGGGGCTACTAGTACTATCCCTTGTTCTCTCTAGGGGCTACTAGTACTATCCCTTGTTCTCTCTAGGGGGCTACTAGTACTATCCCTTGTTCTCTCTAGGGGGCTACTAGTACTATCCCTTGTTCTCTCTAGGGGGCTACTAGTACTATCCCTTGTTCTCTCTAGGGGGCTACTAGTACTATCCCTTGTTCTCTCTAGGGGGGGGCTACTAGTACTATCCCTTGTTCTCTCTAGGGGGCTACTAGTACTATCCCTTGTTCTCTCTAGGGGGCTACTAGTACTACTAGGGGCTACTAGTACCCTTGTTCTCTCTAGGGGGCTACTAGTACTATCCCTTGTTCTCTCTAGGGGGCTACTAGTACTATCCCTTGTTCTCTCTAGGGGCTACTAGTACTATCCCTTGTTCTCTCTAGGGGGCTACTAGTACTATCCCTTGTTCTCTCTAGGGGGCTACTAGTACTATCCCTTGTTTGACAGAATAAGTTGTGTCTAACTGGACACAGAACTTTGTGTATGTAAACTATTGGCGAAAAGGAACTCTTGTTCTCTCTAGGGGGGATTAGCCGTTGTTAGGATTGTGATTTTGGGATGAATCTCATGTCAGGTATCAGGTATTTTTGGGATGAATCTTGTGTCAGGTATCAGGTATTTTGGGATGAATCTCGTGTCAGGTATCAGGTATTTTGGGATGAATCTCGTGTCAGGTATCAGGTATTTTGGGATGAATCTCGTGTGTCAGGTATCAGGTATTTTGGGATGAATCTTGTGTCAGGTATCAGGTAGGGGGGTATTTTGGGATGAATCTCGTGTGTCAGGTATCAGGTATTTTGGGATGAATCTTGTGTCAGGTATCAGGTATTTTGGGATGAATCTCGTGTGTCAGGTATCAGGTATTTTGGGATGAATCTCGTGTATCAGGTATCAGGTATTTTAGGGGGATGAATCTTGTGTCAGGTATCAGGTATTTTGGGATGAATCTCGTGTCAGGTATCAGGTATTTTGGGATGAATCTCGTGTGTCAGGTATCAGGTATTTTGGGATGAATCTTGCGTGTCAGGTATCAGGTATTTTGGGATGAATCTTGTTCTGTCAGGTATCAGGTATTTTGGGATGAATCTCTAGGGGTGTATCAGGTATCAGGTATTTTGGGATGAATCTTGTGTCAGGTATCAGGTATTTTGGGATGAAGCTCGTGTCAGGTATCAGGTATTTTGGGATGAATCTTGTGTCAGGTATCAGGTATTTTGGGATGAATCTCGTGTCAGGTATCAGGTATTTTGGGATGAAGCTCGTGGGATGAATCTTGTGTCAGGTATCAGGTATTTTGGGATGAATCTCGTGTGTCAGGTATCAGGTATTTTGGGATGAATCTTGTGTCAGGTATCAGGTATTTTGGGATGAATCTTGTGTCAGGTATCAGGTATTTTGGGATGAATCTTGTGTCAGGTATCAGGTATTTTGGGATGAATCTCATGTATCAGGTATCAGGTATTTTGGGATGAATCTCGTGTATCAGGTATCAGGTATTTTGGGATGAATCTCGTGTGTCAGGTATCAGGTATTTTGGGATGAATCTCGTGTCAGGTATCAGGTATTTTGGGATGAATCTCGTGTGTCAGGTATCAGGTATTTTGGGATGAATCTCGTGTATCAGGTATCAGGTATTTTGGGATGAATCTCGTGTGTCAGGTATCAGGTATTTTGGGATGAATCTCGTGTCAGGTATAGAAGCAGAGAGGAGATGTTATATGTGCGTCGACCTGGGGTCTGTGACAGTAGATAATGTGCACTTTGATACCAGGCTTGAAAGGGAATAGAGTAGAGAAGACATGAGACAGGGGACATTATTTCCAGTCTACCTATTGTATGTCTGTAGGCCTACTATACAGCAAGTGGATAGGAGTGAATATACTCTAGATAATGACACCAACTGCATAGCATTGATCCTATCTATTCTACCTATTTCTATGTGTGTACCATACATCAAGAATAGAATAGAATATACTCTAGATAATGACACCAACTGTATGGCATTGATCTTATCTATTCTACCTATTTCTATGTCTGTACCATCCATCAAGTGAATATAATAGAATTTACTTGAGATGACACCAACTGTATGGAAGTTATCATATCTATTCTACCTATTTCTATGTTTGTATCATCCATCAAGTCATTCAGACGGAGTTCTGGTCATCTTACTTTTAGGATGAACTGCCACCTA
>NW_024609154.1:7500-35000 GCF_018296145.1 Oncorhynchus tshawytscha
TTGTAATGTAGTCATCTATAGAGAGGTGTCATTATGTCATTATGTCATTATGTCATTATGTCATTATGTCCTGTATCTGTTGTTGTAATGTAGTCATCTATAGAGATTATGTGGCATTATGTCATTATGTCCTGTATCTGTTGTTGTAATGTAGTCATCTATAGAGTCATTAGGTGTCATTATGTCATTGTCATTATGTTCATTATGTCTTTATGTCATTATGTCATTATGTTTATGTCATTATGTCATTATGTCATTTATGTCATTATGTCCATTATGTCTTTATGTGTTGTTTATGTCATTATGTCTTTATGTCATTATGTCCTGTATCTGTTGCTGTAATGTAGTCATCTATAGAGAGGTGTCATTATGTCATTATGTCATTATGTCTTTATGTCCTGTTTCTGTTGTTGTAATGTAGTCATCTTATGTCATTATGTCTTTATGTCACTTTATGTCATTATGTCATTATTATGTCATTATGTCATTATGTCCTGTATCTGTTGTTGTAATGTCTTTATGTCATCTATAGTCAGTCTTTAGGTGTCATTATGTCATTATGTGTCATTATGTCATTATGTCATTATGTCTGTCATTATGTGTCTTTATGTTGTATCTGTTGTTGTAATGTAGTCATCTATAGAGAGGTGTCATTATGTCATTATGTCATTATGTCCATCTGTTTTGTAATGTATGTCATTAGATGTCTTTATGTCATTATGTCCTGTATCTGTGTTGCATTATGTCATTATTATGTCCTGTATCTGTTGTTGTAATGTAGTCATCTATAGAGAGGTGTCATTATGTCATTATGTCATTATGTCATTATTATGTCATTATGTCATTATGTATGTCTTTATGTCATTATGTCTTTATGTCATTATGTCATTATGTCATTATGTCATTATGTGTTTATGTCATTATGTCTGTCTTTATCTGTTGTTGTAATGTAGTCATCTATATGTCTTTATGTCATTATGTCATTATGTCATTATGTCATTATGTCTTCTGTTGTTGTAATGTAGTCATATATAGAGAGGTGTCATTATGTCTTTATGTCATTATGTCTTTATGTCATTATGTCATTATGTCTTTATGTCCTGTATCTGTTGTTGTAATGTAGTTATCTATAGAGAGGTGTCATTATGTCATTATGTTATTATGTCATTATGTCTTTATGTCCTGTATCTGTTGTTGTAATGTAGTCATCTATAGAGAGGTGTCATTATGTCATTATGTCATTATGTCATTATGTCATTATTATGTTGTTGTAATGTAGTCATCTATGTCATTATGAGAGGTGTCATTATGTCATTATGTCATTATGTCATTATGTATTCTGTCTTTATGTCATTATGTCATTATGTCTTTATGTCCTGTATCTGTTGTTGTAATGTAGTCATCTATAGAGAGGCTATTATGTCATTATGTCTTTATTCATTATGTCTTTATGTCATTATGTCATTATGTCTTTATGTCCTGTATCTGTTGTTGTAATGTAGTCATCTATGTCATTAGGTCTTTAGTCATTATGTCATTATGTATTATGTCATCTATAGAGAGGTGTCATTATGTCACTGTCTTTATGTCATTATGTCAGGCTGTCTGTGTATTATGTCACTGTCAAGATCTATGTAGTCATCAGGCTAGTGTTGTATTACCCTACCACTTCAAGATCTAGGACCAGGCTGGGTTAGTATTATGTCCCTATGTCTTTATGTCATTATGTCTTTATTCAATCTAGGACCAGGCTGTATCCATCTGTATTACATTATGTCCTACCACTTCAAGATCTAGGACCAGGCTAGGTTTGTATTACCCTACCACTTCAAGATCTAGGACCAGGCTAGTGTCATTATGTATTACCCTACCACTTCAAGATCTAGGACCAGGCTAGTGTTGTATTACCCTACCACTTCAAGATCTAGGACCAGGCTAGGTTGTATTACCCTACCACTTCAAGATCTAGGACCAGGCTAGGTTGTATTACCCTACCACTTCAAGATCTAGGACCAGGCTAGGATTGTATTACCCTACCACTTTAAGATCTAGGACCAGGCTAGGGTTGTATTACCCTACCACTTTAAGATCTAGGACCAGGCTAGGATGGTATTACCCTACCACTTTAAGATCTAGGACCAGGCTAGGATTGTATTACCCTACCACTTTGTTCTTCTGTGAGACAGTGAGTTTTTACCTTGTTGTTGAGAGTGGACAGTCGGGTCCATATGACTCCCCGTACCACCAACATCATCCGTCTCCATGTAGGGAATCAATGACTACGGAGCTGAACAGGCCACAGCCAAAATAACAAGAGACACACAGACCTCCCTGTTCCCCTGAGACCCTCCACACAGTAACACTGGAGCCCTGATCAATTCACCTGGAACACACGGAATTCCCAAAGGACTCAATTTATATCGATGTGTGTCGCCTGATTGGCCCCGATGGTGAATCTTGAGGTAATGATTGTGTCTCTAAAGGTACCCTCTAAAGGTACAAAGGTACCCTTGTTCCCTATGGGCCCTGGTTTAAAAAATAGTGTACTACGTCGGGGAAAAGGCACCCTTGTCTCTCTCTCTCTCTCTCTCTCTCTCTCTCTCTCTCTCTCTCTGTCTCTCTCTCTCTCCTCTGTCTCTCTGTCTCTATCTCTCTCTCTCTGTCTCTCTCTCTGTCTCTCTCTCTCTCTCTGTCTCTCTGTTTCTCTCTCTCTGTCTCTCCCTCTGTCTCTCTGTCTCTCTCTGTTTCTCTCTGTCTCTCTCTCTCTCTCTCTCTAACATGCTCAAATCCCCAACTACAACACCGTCTCTCTATCTCTGTAACACACACAGACAAACACACAGAACAACAACAACCGTCTGCCTCTGATTGATACAAGCTTTATGGCTGATTGATGCTCTGTCATGGCTGGATAATCTGTACCCAGCAACACGCACATGCACGCACACACACACACACACACACACACACACACACACACACACACACACACACACACACACACACACACACACACACACACACACACACACAACAACAACAAACCACGTCTGCTCTGAAGACAATGAATATATAAACCATAAGAGCAGGAGTGACAGTTAAAAGTAGCTCTGAGGTTGCTATCTCGCTAACTGAGGAACGCTTGGCACACACACGTTAGGGCACATGAAAGGAAAGGGTTTTGTGTGGAAATTGAGACGTTTCTCTGAGACGCAATTGGGCTTCAAATGGAGAAATCCTTGTCATCCTCTCTGATGCTGGGAGAGGAGTCTATACTGTCTTAATCTGTCATCCTCTCTGATGCTGGGAGAGGAGCCAACTGTCTTAATCTGTCATCCTCTCTAATGGTGAGAGAGGAGCCAACTGTCTTAATCTGTCATCCTCTCTGATGCTGGGAGAGGAGCCTAGACTGTCTTAATCTGTCATCCTCTCTAATGGTGAGAGAGGAGCCTAGACTGTCTTAATCTGTCATCCTCTCTGATGCTGGGAGAGGAGCCTAGACTGTCTTAATCTGTCATCCTCTCTAATGGTGAGAGAGGAGCCTAGACTGTCTTAATCTGTCATCCTCTCTGATGCTGGGAGAGGAGCCTAGACTGTCTTAATCTGTCATCCTCTCTGACGCTGGGAGAGGACTAGACTGTATTAATCTGTCATCCTCTCTGATGCTGGGAGGAGCCTAGACTGAGAGGTCAACTGCCTTAATCTGTCATCCTCTCTGATGCTGGGAGAGGAGCCTAGACTGTCTTAATCTGTCATCCTCTCTGATGCTGAGAGGACTGTCTTAACTGTCTGATGCTGGGAGAGGAGCCGATCTGTCATCTAGACTCTGTCATCCGCACTGGGGAGAGGAGCCTATGTCTTAATCTGTCATCCTCTCTGATGCTGGGAGAGGCCTAGACTGTCTTAATCTGTCATCCTCTCTGATGCTGGGAGAGGAGCCTAGACAGTCTTAATCTGTCATCCTCTCTGATGCTGGGAGAGAGCCTGGGAGAGGAAGTCTTAATCTGTCATCCTCTGATGCTGATGCTGGGAGAGGAGCCTAGACTGTCTTAATCTGTCATCCTCTCTGACGCTAGGAGAGGAGCCTAGACAGTCTTAATCTGTCATCCTCTCTTATGGTGAGAGAGGAGCCGACTGTCTTAATCTGTCATCCTCTCTGATGCTGGGAGAGGAGCCTAGACTGTCTTAATCTGTCATCCTCTCTGATGCTGGGAGAGGAGCCTAGACTGTCTTAATCTGTCATCCTCTCTGATGCTGGGAGAGGAGCCGACTGTCTTAATCTGTCATCCTCTCTGACGCTGGGAGAGGAGCCTAGACTGTCTTAATCTGTCATCCGCACTGATGGTGAGAGAGGGGCCTAGACAGTCTTAATCTGTCATCCTCTCTGATGCTGGGAGAGGAGCCTAGACAGTCTTAATCTGTCATCCTCTCTGATGCTGGGAGAGGAGCCTAGACAGTCTTAATCTGTCATCCTCTCTGATGCTGGGAGAGGGGCCGACTGACTTAATATGTCATCCTCTCTGATGCTGGGAGAGGAGCCTAGACTGTCTTAATCTGTCATCCTCTCTGACGCTGGGAGAGGAGCCTAGACAGTCTTAATCTGTCATCCTCTCTTATGGTGAGAGAGGAGCCGACTGTCTTAATCTGTCATCCTCTCTGACGCTGGGAGAGGAGCCTAGACTGTCTAAATCTGTCATCCTCTCTGATGGTGAGAGAGGAGCCGACTGTCTTAATCTGTCATCCTCTCTGACGCTGGGAGAGGAGCCTAGACTGTCTTAATCTGTCATCCTCTCTGACGCTGGGAGAGGAGCCTAGACTGTCTTAATCTGTCATCCTCTCTGACGCTGGGAGAGGAGCCTAGACTGTCTTAATCTGTCATCCTCTCTGATGCTGGGAGAGGAGCCTAGACTGTCTTAATCTGTCATCCTCTCTGATGGTGAGAGAGGAGCCGACTGTCTTAATCTGTCATCCTCTCTGACGCTGGGAGAGGAGCCTAGACTGTCTTAATCTGTCATCCTCTCTGATGGTGAGAGAGGACGACTGTCTTAATCTGTCATCCTCTCTGACGCTGGGAGAGGAGCATAGACTGTCTTAATCTGTCATCCTCTCTGACGCTGGGAGAGGAGCCTAGACTGTCTTAATCTGTCATCCTCTCTGACGCTGGGAGAGGAGCCTAGACTGTCTTAATCTGTCATCCTCTCTGATGCTGGGAGAGGAGCCTAGACTGTCTTAATCTGTCATCCTCTCTGATGGTGAGAGAGGAGCCGACTGTCTTAATCTGTCATCCTCTCTGACGCTGGGAGAGGAGCCTAGACTGTCTTAATCTGTCATCCTCTCTGATGGTGAGAGAGGAGCCGACTGTCTTAATCTGTCATCCTCTCTGACGCTGGGAGAGGAGCCTAGACTGTCTTAATCTGTCATCCTCTCTGACGCTGGGAGAGGAGCCTAGACTGTCTTAATCTGTCATCCTCTCTGATGGTGAGAGAGGAGCCGACTGTCTTAATCTGTCATCCTCTCTGATGATGGAAGAGGAGCTAACTCTCTTAATCTGTCATCCTCTCTGATGCTGGGAGAGGTACCGACTGTCTTAATCTGTCATCCTCTCTGACGCTGGGAGAGGAGCCTAGACTGTCTTAATCTGTCATCCTCTCTGATGCTGGGAGAGGAGCCGACTGTCTTAATCTGTCATCCTCTCTGACGCTGGGAGAGGAGCCTAGACTGTCTTAATCTGTCATCCTCACTGATGGTGAGAGAGGAGCCTAGACAGTCTTAATCTGTCATCCTCTCTGATGCTGGGAGAGGAGCCTAGACAGTCTTAATCTGTCATCCTCTCTGATGCTGGGAGAGGAGACTAGACAGTCTTAATCTGTCATCCTCTCTGATGCTGGGAGAGGGGCCGACTGTCTTAATATGTCATCCTCTCTGATGCTGGGAGAGGAGCCTAGACTGTCTTAATCTGTCATCCTCTCTGACGCTGGGAGAGGAGCCTAGACAGTCTTAATCTGTCATCCTCTCTGATGGTGAGAGAGGAGCCGACTGTCTTAATCTGTCATCCTCTCTGACGCTGGGAGAGGAGCCTAGACTGTCTTAATCTGTCATCCTCTCTGATGCTGGGAGAGGAGCCTAGACTGTCTTAATCTGTCATCCTCTCTGATGCTGGGAGAGGAGCCGACTGTCTTAATCTGTCATCCTCTCTGACGCTGGGAGAGGAGCCTAGACTGTCTTAATCTGTCATCCGCACTGATGGTGAGAGAGGGGCCTAGACAGTCTTAATCTGTCATCCTCTCTGATGCTGGGAGAGGAGCCTAGACAGTCTTAATCTGTCATCCTCTCTGATGCTGGGAGAGGAGCCTAGACAGTCTTAATCTGTCATCCTCTCTGATGCTGGGAGAGGGCCGACTGTCTTAATATGTCATCCTCTCTGATGTTGGGAGAGGAGCCTAGACTGTCTTAATCTGTCATCCTCTCTGACGCTGGGAGAGGTACCGACTGTCTTAATCTGTCATCCTCTCTGATGGTGAGAGAGGAGCCGACTGTCTTAATCTGTCATCCTCTCTGACGCTGGGAGAGGAGCCTAGACAGTCTTAATCTGTCAACCTCTCTGATGCTGGGAGAGGAGCTAACTGTCTTAATCTGTCATCCTCTCTGATGCTGGGAGAGGAGCCTAGACAGTCTTAATATGTCATCCTCTCTGATGCTGGGAGAGGAGCCTAGACTGTCTTAATCTGTCATCCTCTCTGATGGTGAGAGAGGAGCCGACTGTCTTAATCTGTCATCTTCTCTGATGCTGGGAGAGGAGCCTAGACTGTCTTAATCTGTCATCCTCTCTGATGGTGAGAGAGGAGCCTAGACTGTCTTAATATGTCATCCTCTCTGATGCTGGGAGAGGAGCATAGACTGTCTTAATCTGTCATCCTCTCTGATGCTGGGAGAAGAGCCAACTGTCTTAATATGTCATCCTCTCTGATGCTGGGAGAGGAGCCTAGACTGTCTTAATCTGTCATCCTCTCTGATGCTGGGAGAAGAGCCAACTGTCTTAATCTGTCATCCTCTCTGATGCTGGGAGAGGAGTCGACTGTCTTAATCTGTCATCCTCTCTGATGCTGGGTGAGGAGCCTAGACTGTCTTAATCTGTCATCCTCTCTGATGGTGAGAGAGGAGCCGACTGTCTTAATCTGTCATCCTCTCTGATGCTGGGAGAGGAGCCTAGACTGTCTTGATCTGTCATCCTCTCTGACGCTGGGAGAGGAGCCTAGACTGTCTTAATCTGTCATCCTCTCTGATGGTGAGAGAGGAAGACTGTCTTAATCTGTCATCCTCTCTGATGATGGAAGAGGAGCTAACTCTCTTAATCTGTCATCCTCTCTGATGCTGGGAGAGGTACCGACTGTCTTAATCTGTCATCCTCTCTGATGCTGGGAGAGGAGCCTAGACTGTCTTAATCTGTCATCCTCTCTGATGCTGGGAGAAGAGCCAACTGTCTTAATCTGTCATCCTCTCTGATGCTGGGAGAGGAGTCGACTGTCTTAATCTGTCATCCTCTCTGATGCTGGGTGAGGAGCCTAGACTGTCTTAATCTGTCATCCTCTCTGATGCTGGGAGAAGAGCCGACTGTCTTAATCTGTCATCCTCTCTGATGCTGGGAGAGGAGCCTAGACTGTCTTAATCTGTCAGCCTCTCTGATGCTGGGAGAAGAGCCGACTGTCTTAATCTGTCATCCTCTCTGGTGAGAGAGGAGCCGAGACTGAGAGGACTCGACTGTCTTAATCTGCCAGACGTCATATAGGAACAGACTCACAACTGGTACAGTGTGTAACAGACTGGTACAGAGTGGAACAGACTGGTACAGAGTGGAACAGACTGGTACAGGGTGGAACAGACTGGTACAGGGTGGAACAGACTGGTACGGTGTGGAACAGACTGGTACAAGGTGGAACAGACTGCTACAGGGTGGAACAGACAGGTACAGGGTGGAACAGACTGGTACAGAGTGGAACAGACTGGTACAGGGTGGAACAGACTCAGTGTCAGGCTGGTACATGGTGGAACAGACTGGTACAGATTGGAACAGACTGGTACAGGGTGGAACAGACTGGTACAGAGTGGAAAAGACTGGTACAGGATGGAACAGACTCAGTGACAGACTGGTACAGAGTGGAACAGACTGGTACAGTGTGGAACAGACTGGTAAATGGTGGAACAGACTGGTACATGGTGGAATAGAGTGGAACAGAGTGGTACATGGTGGAACAGACTCAGTGTCAGACTGGTACAGGGTGAAACAGACTGGTACAGGGTGGAACAGACTGGTACAGAGTGGAAAAGACTGGTACAGGATGGAAGAGACTCAGTGACAGACTGGTACAGAGTGGAACAGACTGGTATACCGTGGAACAGACTAGTACATGGTGGAACAGACAAGTACAGAGTGGAATAGAGTGGAACAGAGTGGTACATGGTGGAACAGACTCAGTGTCAGACTGGTACAGACTGGAACAGAGTGGAACAGAGTGGAACAGACTGGTACAGAGTGGAACAGACTGGTACAGGGTGGAACAGACTGGTTAAGGGTGGAACAGACTCAGTGTCAGACTGGTACATGGTGGAACAGACTGGTACAGGGTGGAACAGACTTGTTGTCAGACTCCTACAGGGTGGAACAGACTGGTACAGGGTGGAACAGACTTGGTGTCAGACTCCTACAGGGTGGAACAGACTCAGTGTCAGACTGGTACAGTGTGGAACAGACTGGTACAGGGTGGAACAGACTAGTACAGAGTGGAATAGAGTGGAACAGACTGGTAGAGGGTGGAACAAACTGGTACAGGTTGGAATAGAGTGGAACAGACTGATAGAGGGTGTAACAGACTGGTACAGGGTGGGACAGACTGGTACAGGGTGTAACAGACTGGTACAGAGTGGAAAAGACTGGTACAGGATGGAACAGACTCAGTGACAGACTGGTACAGAGTGGAACAGACTGGTATACCGTGGAACAGACTGGTACATGGTGGAACAGACAAGTACAGAGTGGAATAGAGTGGAACAGAGTGGTACATGGTGGAACAGACTCAGTGTCAGACTGGTACAGACTGGAACAGAGTGGAACAGACTGGTACAGGGTGGAACAGACTGGTAGAGAGTGTAACAGACTGGTACAGATTGGAACAGACTGGTACAGAGTGGAACAGACTGGTACAGAGTGGAATAGAGTGGTACAGAGTGGAACAGACTGGTACAGAGTGGAATAGAGTGGAACAGACTGATAGAGGGTGGAACAGACTGGTACAGGGTGGGACAGACTGGTACAGGGTGTAACAGACTCGGTGTCAGACTGGTACAGAGTGGAACAGACTGGTACAGAGTGTAACAGACTGGTACAGAGTGGAACAGACTGGTACAGGGTGGAACAGACTCAGTGACAGACTGGTACAGAGTGGAACAGACTGGTATAGAGTGGAACAGACTCAGTGACAGACTGGTACAGGGTGTAACAGACTCAGTGTCAGACTGGTACAGGGTGGAACAGGCTCAGTGTCAGACTGGTACAGGGTGTAACAAACTGGTACAGAGTGTAACAGACTGGTACAGGGTGGAACAGACTCAGTGACTGACTGGTACAGTGTGGAACAGACTGGAATACCGTGGAACAGACTGGTATACCGTGGAACAGACTGGTACATGGTGGAACAGACAAGTAAAGAGTGGAATAGAGTGGAACAGAGTGGAACAGAGTGGTACATGGTGGAACAGACTCAGTGTCAGACTGGTACAGGGTGGAACAGACTGGTACAGGGTGGAACAGACTGGTACAGGGTGGAACAGACTGGTACAGGGTGGAACAGACTGGAACAGACTGGAACAGAGTGGAACAGACTGGTACAGAGTGGAACAGACTGGTACAGGGTGGAACAGACTGGTTAGGGTGGAACAGACTCAGTGTCAGACTGGTACATGGTGGAACAGACTGGTACAGGGTGGAACAGACTTGGTGTCAGACTGGTACAGGGTGGAACAGACTGGTACAGGGTGGAACAGACTGGTACAGGGTGAAACAGACTTGGTGTCAGACTCCTACAGGGTGGAACAGACTCAGTGTCAGACTGGTACAGTGTGGAACAGACTGGTACAGGGTGGAACAGACTGGTACAGAGTGAAATAGGTGGAACAGACTGTAAGGTGGAACAGACTGGTACAGAGTGTAACAGACTGGTACAGGTGGAACAGACTGGTACAGGGTGGAATAGACTGGTACAGAGTGTAACAGACTGGTACAGAGTGGTACAGACTCAGTGACAGACTGGTACAGGGTGGAACAGACTGGTACAGGGTGGAACAGACTGGTACAGGGTGGAACAGACTGGTACAGGGTGGAACAGACTGGAACAGACTGGAACAGACTGGAACAGAGTGGAACAGACTGGTACAGAGTGGAACAGACTGGTACAGGGTGGAACAGACTGGTTAAGGGTGGAACAGACTCAGTGTCAGACTGGTACATGGTGGAACAGACTGGTACAGGGTGGAACAGACTGGTACAGGGTGGAACAGACTGGTACAGGGTGGAACAGACTTGGTGGACTCCTACAGGGTGGAACAGACTCAGTGTCAGACTGGTACAGGGTGGAACAGACTGGTACAGGGTGGAACAGACTCAGTGTCAGACTGGTACAGGGTGTAACAGACTCAGTGTCAGACTGGTACAGGGTGGAACAGACTCAGTGTCAGACTGGTACAGGGTGTAACAAACTGGTACAGAGTGTAACAGACTGGTACAGGGTGGAACAGACTCAGTGACAGACTGGTACAGAGTGGAACAGACTGGAATACCGTGGAACAGACTGGTATACCGTGGAACAGACTGGTACATGGTGGAACAGACAAGTAAAGAGTGGAATAGAGTGGAACAGAGTGGTACATGGTGGAACAGACTCAGTGTCAGACTGGTACAGGGTGGAACAGACTGGTACAGGGTGGAACAGACTGGTACAGGGTGGAACAGACTGGAACAGACTGGAACAGAGTGGAACAGACTGGTACAGAGTGGAACAGACTGGTACAGGGTGGAACAGACTGGTTGGTGGAACAGACTCAGTGTCAGACTGGTACATGGTGGAACAGACTGGTACAGGGTGGAACAGACTTGGTGTCAGACTGGTACAGGGTGGAACAGACTGGTACAGGGTGGAACAGACTGGTACAGGGTGGAACAGACTTGGTGTCAGACTCCTACAGGGTGGAACAGACTCAGTGTCAGACTGGTACAGTGTGGAACAGACTGGTACAGGGTGGAACAGACTGGTACAGAGTGAAATAGAGTGGAACAGACTGATAGAGGGTGGAACAGACTGGTACAGGGTGGTACAGACTCAGTGACAGACTGGTACAGGGTGGAACAGACTGGTACAGAGTGTAACAGACTGGTACAGAGTGGAACAGACTCAGTGACAGACTGGTACAGGGTGGAACAGACTGGTACAGGGTGGGACAGACTGGTACAGGGTGTAACAGACTGGTACAGAGTGGAACAGACTGGTACAGAGTGGAATAGAGTGGAACAGACTGATAGAGGGTGGAACAGACTGGTACAGGGTGGGACAGACTGGTACAGGGTGTAACAGACTCGGTGTCAGACTGGTACAGAGTGGAACAGACTGGTACAGAGTGTAACAGACTGGTACAGAGTGGAACAGACTGGTACAGGGTGGAACAGACTCAGTGACAGACTGGTACAGTGTGGAACAGACTGGAATACCGTGGAACAGACTGGTATACCGTGGAACAGACTGGTACATGGTGGAACAGACAAGTAAAGAGTGGAATAGAGTGGAACAGAGTGGTACATGGTGGAACAGACTCAGTGTCAGACTGGTACAGGGTGGAACAGACTGGTACAGGGTGGAACAGACTGGTACAGGGTGGAACAGACTGGAACAGACTGGAACAGAGTGGAACAGACTGGTACAGAGTGGAACAGACTGGTACAGGGTGGAACAGACTGGTTAAGGGTGGAACAGACTCAGTGTCAGACTGGTACATGGTGGAACAGACTGGTACAGACTGGTACAGGGTGGAACAGACTGGTACAGGGTGGAACAGACTTGGTGTCAGACTCCTACAGGGTGGAACAGACTCAGTGTCAGACTGGTACAGTGTGGAACAGACTGGTACAGGGTGGAACAGACTGGTACAGAGTGAAATAGAGTGGAACAGACTGATAGAGGGTGGAACAGACTGGTACAGGGTGGAACAGACTGGTACAGAGTGTAACATACTGGTACAGAGTGGTACAGACTCAGTGACAGACTGATACAGAGTGTAACAGACTGGTACAGAGTGGAACAGACTCAGTGACAGACTGGTACAGGGTGGAACAGACTGGTACAGGGTGGGACAGACTGGTACAGGGTGTAACAGACTGGTACAGAGTGGAACAGACTGGTACAGAGTGGAATAGAGTGGAACAGACTGATAGAGGGTGGAACAGACTGGTACAGGGTGGGACAGACTGGTACAGGGTGTAACAGACTGGTGTCAGACTGGTACAGAGTGGAACAGACTGGTACAGTGTGTAACAGACTGGTACAGAGTGGAACAGACTGGTATAGAGTGGAACAGACTCAGTGACAGACTGGTACAGAGTGGAACAGACTGGTATAGAGTGGAACAGACTCAGTGACAGACTGGTACAGGGTGTAACAGACTCAGTGTCAGACTGGTACAGGGTGGAACAGACTCAGTGTCAGACTGGTCCAGGGTGTAACAAACTGGTACAGAGTGTAACAGACTGGTACAGGGTGGAACAGACTCAGTGACAGACTGGTACAGAGTGGAACAGACTGGAATACCGTGGAACAGACTGGTATACCGTGGAACAGAGTGGTACATGGTGGAACAGACTCAGTGTCAGACTGGTACAGGGTGTAACACACTCAGTGTCAGACTGGTACAGGGTGGAACAGACTCAGTGTCAGACTGGTCCAGGGTGTAACAAACTGGTACAGAGTGTAACAGACTGGTACAGGGTGGAACAGACTCAGTGACAGACTGGTACAGAGTGGAACAGACTGGAATACCGTGGAACAGACTGGTATACCGTGGAACAGAGTGGTACATGGTGGAACAGACTCAGTGTCAGACTGGTACAGGGTGGAACAGATTGGTACAGGGTGGAACAGACTGGAACAGACTGGAACAGAGTGGAACAGACTGGTACAGATTGGAACAGACTGGTACAGGGTGGAACAGACTGGTTAAGGGTGGAACAGACTCAGTGTCAGACTGGTACATGGTGGAACAGACTGGTACAGGGTGGAACAGACTTGGTGTCAGACTGGTACAGGGTGGAACAGACTGGTACAGGGTGGAACAGACTGGTACAGGGTGAAACAGACTTGGTGTCAGACTCCTACAGCGTGGAACAGACTCAGTGTCAGACTGGTACAGTGTGGAACAGACTGGTACAGGGTGGAACAGACTGGTACAGAGTGAAATAGAGTGGAACAGACTGATAGAGGGTGGAACAGACTGGTACAGGGTGGAACAGACTGGTACAGAGTGTAACAGACTGGTACAGAGTGGAACAGACTGGTACAGGGTGGAACAGACTGGTACAGAGTGTAACATACTGGTACAGAGTGGTACAGACTCAGTGACAGACTGGTACAGGGTGGAACAGACTGGTACAGGGTGGAACAGACTGGTACAGGGTGGAACAGACTGGTACAGGGTGGAACAGACTGGAACAGACTGGAACAGACTGGAACAGAGTGGAACAGACTGGTACAGAGTGGAACAGACTGGTACAGGGTGGAACAGACTGGTTAAGGGTGGAACAGACTTGGTGTCAGACTCCTACAGGGTGGAACAGACTCAGTGTCAGACTGGTACAGGGTGGAACAGACTGGTACAGGGTGGAACAGACTGGAACAGACTGGTACAGAGTGGAACAGACTGGTACAGGGTGGAACAGACTGGTTAAGGGTGGAACAGACTCAGTGTCAGACTGGTACATGGTGGAACAGACTGGTACAGAGTCGAACAGCCTGCTACAGAGTGGAACAGACTGGTACAGGGTGTAACAGACTCAGTGTCAGACTGGTACAGATTGGAACAGACTGGTACAGGGTGGAACAGACTGGTACAGAGTGAAATAGAGTGGAACAGACTGGTACAGAGTGGAACAGACTCAGTGACAGACTGGTACAGGGTGGAACAGACTGGTACAGAGTGTAACATACTGGTACAGAGTGGTACAGACTCAGTGACAGACTGGTACAGGGTGGAACAGACTGGTACAGAGTGTAACAGACTGGTACAGAGTGGAACAGACTCAGTGACAGACTGGTACAGGGTGGAACAGACTGGTACAGGGTGGGACAGACTGGTACAGGGTGGGACAGACTGGTACAGGGTGGGACAGACTGGTACAGGTTGTAACAGACTCGGTGTCAGACTGGTACAGAGTGGAACAGACTGGTACAGAGTGTAACAGACTGGTACAGAGTGGAACAGACTGGTCCAGGGTGGAACAGACTCAGTGACAGACTGGTACAGAGTGGAACAGACTGGTATAGAGTGGAACAGACTCAGTGACAGACTGGTACAGGGTGTAACAGACTCAGTGTCAGACTGGTACAGGGTGTAACAAACTGGTACAGAGTGTAACAGACTGGTACAGGGTGGAACAGACTGGTTAAGGGTGGAACAGACTCAGTGTCAGACTGGTACATGGTGGAACAGACTGGTACAGAGTGGAACAGCCTGCTACAGAGTGGAACAGACTGGTACAGGGTGTAACAGACTCAGTGTCAGACTGGTACAGGGTGTAACAGACCTAGTGTCAGACTGGTACAGATTGGAACAGACTGGTACAGAGTGGAACAGACTGGTACATGGTGGAACAGACTGATACAGGGTGTAACAGACTCAGTGACAGACTGGTACAGGGTGTAACAGACTCAGTGACAGACTGGTACAGGGTGGAACAGACTGGTACAGGGTGGAACAGACTTGGTGTCAGACTGGTACAGGGTGGAACAGACTGGTACAGGTGGAACAGACTGGTACAGGGTGGAACAGACTTGGTGTCAGACTCCTACAGGGTGGACCAGACTCAGTGTCAGACTGGTACAGTGTGGAACAGACTGGTACAGGTGGAACAGACTAGTACAGAGTGGAATAGAGTGGAACAGACTGGTACAGGGTGGAACAGACTCAGTGACTGACTGGTACAGTGTGGAACAGACTGGAATACCGTGGAACAGACTGGTATACCGTGGAACAGACTGGTACATGGTGGAACAGACAAGTAAAGAGTGGAATAGAGTGGAACAGAGTGGTACATGGTGGAACAGACTCAGTGTCAGACTGGTACAGGGTGGAACAGACTGGTACAGGGTGGAACAGACTGGTACAGGGTGGAACAGACTGGTACAGGGTGGAACAGACTGGAACAGACTGGAACAGACTGGTACAGAGTGGAACAGACTGGTACAGGGTGGAACAGACTGGTTAAGGGTGGAACAGACTCAGTGTCAGACTGGTACATGGTGGAACAGACTGGTACAGGGTGGAACAGACTTGGTGTCAGACTGGTACAGGGTGGAACAGACTGGTACAGGGTGGAACAGACTGGTACAGGGTGGAACAGACTGGTACAGGGTGGAACAGACTTGGTGTCAGACTCCTACAGGGTGGAACAGACTCAGTGTCAGACTGGTACAGGGTGTAACAGACTCAGTGTCAGACTGGTACAGGGTGGAACAGACTCAGTGTCAGACTGGTGCAGGGTGTAACAAACTGGTACAGAGTGTAACAGACTGGTACAGGGTGGAACAGACTCAGTGACCGACTGGTACAGTGTGGAACAGACTGGAATACCGTGGAACAGACTGGTATACCGTGGAACAGACTGGTACATGGTGGAACAGACAAGTAAAGAGTGGAATAGAGTGGAACAGAGTGGTACATGGTGGAACAGACTCAGTGTCAGACTGGTACAGGGTGGAACAGACTGGTACAGGGTGGAACAGACTGGTACAGGGTGGAACAGACTGGTACAGGGTGGAACAGACTGGAACAGACTGGAACAGACTGGTACAGAGTGGAACAGACTGGTACAGGGTGGAACAGACTGGTTAAGGGTGGAACAGACTCAGTGTCAGACTGGTACATGGTGGAACAGACTGGTACAGGGTGGAACAGACTTGGTGTCAGACTGGTACAGGGTGGAACAGACTGGTACAGGGTGGAACAGACTGGTACAGGGTGGAACAGACTTGGTGTCAGACTCCTACAGGGTGGAACAGACTCAGTGTCAGACTGGTACAGTGTGGAACAGACTGGTACAGGGTGGAACAGACTGGTACAGAGTGAAATAGAGTGGAACAGACTGATAGAGGGTGGAACAGACTGGTACAGGGTGGAACAGACTGGTACAGAGTGTAACATACTGGTACAGAGTGGTACAGACTCAGTGACAGACTGGTACAGAGTGTAACAGACTGGTACAGAGTGGAACAGACTCAGTGACAGACTGGTACAGGGTGGAACAGACTGGTACAGGTGGGACAGACTGGTACAGGGTGTAACAGACTGGTACAGAGTGGAACAGACTGGTACAGAGTGGAATAGAGTGTAACAGACTGATAGAGGGTGGAACAGACTGGTACAGGGTGGGACAGACTGGTACAGGGTGTAACAGACTCGTTGTCAGACTGGTACAGAGTGGAACAGACTGGTACAGAGTGTAACAGACTGGTACAGAGTGGAACAGACTGGTACAGGGTGGAACAGACTCAGTGACAGACTGGTACAGAGTGGAACAGACTGGTATAGAGTGGAACAGACTCAGTGACAGACTGGTACAGGGTGTAACACACTCAGTGTCAGACTGGTACAGGGTGGAACAGACTCAGTGTCAGACTGGTACAGGGTGGAACAGACTGGTACAGGTTGGAACAGATTGGTACAGGGTGGAACAGACTGGAACAGACTGGAACAGAGTGGAACAGACTGGTACAGAGTGGAACAGACTGGTACAGGGTGGAACAGACTGGTTAAGGGTGGAACAGACTCAGTGTCAGACTGGTACATGGTGGAACAGACTGGTACAGGGTGGAACAGACTTGGTGTCAGACTGGTACAGGGTGGAACAGACTGGTACAGGGTGGAACAGACTGGTACAGGGTGAAACAGACTTGGTGTCAGACTCCTACAGGGTGGAACAGACTCAGTGTCAGACTGGTACAGTGTGGAACAGACTGGTACAGGGTGGAACAGACTGGTACAGAGTGAAATAGAGTGGAACAGACTGATAGAGGGTGGAACAGACTGGTACAGGGTGGAACAGACTGGTACAGAGTGTAACAGACTGGTACAGAGTGGAACAGACTGGTACAGGGTGGAATAGACTGGTACAGAGTGTAACATACTGGTACAGAGTGGTACAGACTCAGTGACAGACTGGTACAGGGTGGAACAGACTGGTACAGGGTGGAACAGACTGGTACAGGGTGGAACAGACTGGTACAGGGTGGAACAGACTGGAACAGACTGGAACAGACTGGAACAGAGTGGAACAGACTGGTACAGAGTGGAACAGACTGGTACAGGGTGGAACAGACCTGTTAAGGGTGGAACAGACTCAGTGTCAGACTGGTACATGGTGGAACAGACTGGTACAGGGTGGAACAGACTGGTACAGGGTGGAACAGACTGGTACAGGGTGGAACAGACTTGGTGTCAGACTGGTACAGGGTGGAACAGACTCAGTGTCAGACTGGTACAGGGTGTAACAGACTCAGTGTCAGACTGGTACAGGGTGGAACAGACTCAGTGTCAGACTGGTACAGGGTGTAACAGACTCAGTGTCAGACTGGTACAGGGTGGAACAGACTCAGTGTCAGACTGGTACAGGGTGTAACAAACTGGTACAGAGTGTAACAGACTGGTACAGGGTGGAACAGACTCAGTGACAGACTGGTACAGAGTGGAACAGACTGGAATACCGTGGAACAGACTGGTATACCGTGGAACAGACTGGTACATGGTGGAACAGACAAGTAAAGAGTGGAATAGAGTGGAACAGAGTGGTACATGGTGGAACAGACTCAGTGTCAGACTGGTACAGGGTGGAACAGACTGGTACAGGGTGGAACAGACTGGTACAGGGTGGAACAGACTGGAACAGACTGGAACAGAGTGGAACAGACTGGTACAGAGTGTAACATACTGGTACAGAGTGGTACAGACTCAGTGACAGACTGGTACAGAGTGTAACAGACTGGTACAGAGTGGAACAGACTCAGTGACAGACTGGTACAGGGTGGAACAGACTGGTACAGGGTGGGACAGACTGGTACAGGGTGTAACAGACTGGTACAGAGTGGAACAGACTGGTACAGAGTGGAATAGAGTGGAACAGACTGATAGAGGGTGGAACAGACTGGTACAGGGTGGGACAGACTGGTACAGGGTGTAACAGACTCGGTGTCAGACTGGTACAGAGTGGAACAGACTGGTACAGTGTGTAACAGACTGGTACAGAGTGGAACAGACTGGTACAGAGTGGAACAGACTGGTACATGGTGGAACAGACTGGTACAGGGTGTAACAGACTCCGTGACAGACTGGTACAGGGTGTAACAGACTCAGTGACAGACTGGTACAGGGTGTAACAGACTCAGTGTCAGACTGGTACAGGGTGGAACAGACTCAGTGTCAGACTGGTACAGGGTGGAACAGACTCAGTGTCAGATTGGTACAGAGTGGAACAGACTGGTACAGGGTGGAACAGACTGGTACAGGGTTGAACAGACTCAGTGTCAGACTGGTACAGAGTGGAACAGACTCAGTGTCAGACTGGTACAGAGTGGAACAGACTGGTACAGAGTGGAACAGACTCAGTGTCAGACTGGTACAGAGTGGAACAGACTGGTACAGAGTGGAACAGACTCAGTGTCAGACTGCCAGTAGAATGAAGACCGTGAAGTTGAGTGCTTGACAGCTGACACATGAAGTGAAGGCGTCTGTAGAGCGTGTGATAAGGACACTTCACCAGACCATAAAACCACTTTGAAACGCCTTCGTCTGAAGACACCACGTAGTCTAGCTAACAGATGTGAGACTGGCACAGGGTGGGGAAAGAGGAGGAGAAGGAGAGAGAACTCAGCTTGAAGACGCGTTGATACGAACATGTCGTTGTCATAGTATCACAACCACTGTGATTGACTCTTCCCCTCTATTTACAGATACCCTTCCTGACACTTCCATGTTTCGCTCAAACCAGGAAGTGAATATGGGCGTGGCTATGGAGTGACTGCTGTGGAACTATGGATCCTAGTGGGTTTCAAGTTAATACATTCAGCCATACAGGACTTTACTATAATCTAGTTTAATTTACAGTGTATTAACAGAAAACACTATAATCTAGTTTAATTGATAGTTAATAGAAAACACTATAATCTAGTTTAATTGATAGTTAATAGAAAACACTATAATCTAGTGTAATTGATAGTTAATAGAAAACACTATAATCTAGTTTAATTGATAGTTAATAGAAAACACTATAATCTAGTTTAATTGATAGTTAATAGAAAACACTATAATCTAGTGTAATTGATAGTTAATAGAAAACACTATAATCTAGTTTAATTGATAGTTAATAGAAAACACTATAATCTAGTTTAATTGATAGTTAATAGAAAACACTATAATCTAGTGTAATTGATAGTTAATAGAAAACACTATAATCTAGTTTAATTGATAGTTAATAGAAAACACTATAATCTAGTTTAATTGATAGTTAATAGAAAACACTATAATCTAGTGTAATTGATAGTTAATAGAAACACTATAATCTAGTTTAATTGATAGTTAATAGAAAACACTATAATCTAGTGTAATTGATAGTTAATAGAAAACACTATAATCTAGTTTAATTGATAGTTAATAGAAAACACTATAATCTAGTGTAATTGATAGTTAATAGAAAACACTATAATCTAGTTTAATTGATAGTTAATAGAAAACACTATAATCTAGTGTAATTGATAGTTAATAGAAAACACTATAATCTAGTTTAATTGATAGTTAATAGAAAACACTATAATCTAGTGTAATTGATAGTTAATAGAAAACACTATAATCTAGTTTAATTGATAGTTAATAGAAAACACTATAATCTAGTGTAATTGATAGTTAATAGAAAACACTATAATCTAGTTTAATTGATAGTTAATAGAAAACACTATAATCTAGTTTAATTGATAGTTAATAGAAAACACTATAATCTAGTTTAATTGATAGTTAATAGAAAACACTATAATCTAGTGTAATTGATAGTTAATAGAAAACACTATAATCTAGTGTAATTGATAGTTAATAGAAAACACTATAATCTAGTGTAATTGATAGTTAATAGAAAACACTATAATCTAGTTTAATTGATAGTTAATAGAAAACACTATAATCTAGTGTAATTGATAGTTAATAGAAAACACTATAATCTAGTTTAATTGATAGTTAATAGAAAACACTATAATCTAGTGTAATTGATAGTTAATAGAAAACACTATAATCTAGTGTAATTGATAGTTAATAGAAAACACTATAATCTAGTGTAATTGATAGTTAATAGAAAACACTATAATCTAGTGTAATTGATAGTTAATAGAAAACACTATAATCTAGTTTAATTGATAGTTAATAGAAAACACTATAATCTAGTTTAATTGATAGTTAATAGAAAACACTATAATCTAGTTTAATTGATAGTTAATAGAAAACACTATAATCTAGTGTAATTGATAGTTAATAGAAAACACTATAATCTAGTTTAATTGATAGTTAATAGAAAACACTATAATCTAGTGTAATTGATAGTTAATAGAAAACACTATAATCTAGTGTAATTGATAGTTAATAGAAAACACTATAATCTAGTGTAATTGATAGTTAATAGAAAACACTATAATCTAGTGTAATTGATAGTTAATAGAAAACACTATAATCTAGTTTAATTGATAGTTAATAGAAAACACTATAATCTAGTATAATTGATAGTTAATAGAAAACACTATAATCTAGTGTAATTGATAGTTAATAGAAAACACTATAATCTAGTTTAATTGATAGTTAATAGAAAACACTATAATCTAGTTTAATTGATAGTTAATAGAAAACACTATAATCTAGTGTAATTGATAGTTAATAGAAAACACTATAATCTAGTGTAATTGATAGTTAATAGAAAACACTATAATCTAGTTTAATTGATAGTTAATAGAAAACACTATAATCTAGTGTAATTGATAGTTAATAGAAAACACTATAATCTAGTGTAATTGATAGTTAATAGAAAACACTATAATCTAGTGTAATTGATAGTTAATAGAAAACACTATAATCTAGTTTAATTGATAGTTAATAGAAAACACTATAATCTAGTGTAATTGATAGTTAATAGAAAACACTATAATCTAGTTTAATTTATAGTGTTTTAATAGAAAACACTATAATCTAGTTTAATTTATAGTGTTTTAATAGAAAACGTTTCCAAGATCTTAGTTTCATCTTCAGCTTCCTCTCCTCCTCTACCAATCATCCTCCTTTACCAGTCGTCCTCCTCTACCAATCGTCCTCCTTTACCAGTCGTCCTCCTCTACCAATCATCCTCCTTTACTAATCGTCCTCCTTTACCAATCGTCCTCCTTTACCAATCGTCCTCCTTTACCAATCGTCCTCCTTTACCAATCATCCTCCTTTACCAATCGTCCTCCTTTACCAATCGTCCTCCTTTACCAATCGTCCTCCTTTACCAATCGTCCTCCTCTACCAATCGTCCTCCTCTACCAGTCGTCCTCCTTTACCAATTGTCCTCCTTTACCAATCGTCCTCCTTTACCAATTGTCCTCCTTTACCAATCGTCCTCCTTTACCAATCGTCCTCCTTTACCAATCGTCCTCCTCTACCAATCGTCCTCCTCTACCAGTCGTCCTCCTTTACCAATCGTCCTCCTTTACCAATCGTCCTCCTTTACCAATCATCCTCCTTTACCAATCGTCCTCCTTTACCAATCATCCTCCTTTACCAATCGTCCTCCTTTACCAATCGTCCTCCTCTACCAATCGTCCTCCTCTACCAGTCGTCCCTCCTTTACCAATCGTCCTCCTTTACCAATCGTCCTCCTTTACCAATTGTCCTCCTTTACCAATCGTCCTCCTTTACCAATCGTCCTCCTTTACCAATCGTCCTCCTCTACCAATCGTCCTCCTCTACCAGTCGTCCTCCTTTACCAATCGTCCTCCTTTACCAATCGTCCTCCTTTACCAATTGTCCTCCTTTACCAATCGTCCTCCTTTACCAATCGTCCTCCTTTACCAATCGTCCTCCTTTACCAATCATCCTCCTTTACCAATCGTCCTCCTTTACCAATCATCCTCCTTTACCAATCGTCCTCCTTTACTAATCGTCCTCCTTTACCAATCGTCCTCTACTACCAATCGACCTCCTTTACCAATCGACCTCCTTTACCAATCGTCCTCCTTTACCAATCGACCTCCTTTACCAATCGTCCTCCTTTACCAATCATCCTCCTCCACCAATCGTCCTCTACTCTAACCCTAACAAACGGTCCGACACACTAACTTCAGCTTTCAAACTGCCGTATGCTGGACTCCCGTCTCCAAACGATTTCTCACTTCGACGAGCTTCAAATCTCCCTTTTTTTTCATTCATATTTGCCTATTAAAATGTCCCGTTTCACCCACACGGGCCTAGTCGGTCAGCACCATCATTACCTCATACTCATCTTTATTGTAATTTCCTTCAATGTGATCATATATCCCTATAATGGGTAATGAAACTGTCTCCTCTCTGAGCCGCCCCCGGCAGCCATAATGGATCATCCCTCCTCCTAACAGAGCTAAGATGCTTCCCTAATGGACCTGGGCTAAAGTAGTGCACTATATATAGGGAATAGGGTTCTATAGGGCCCTGGGCTAAAGTAGTGCACTACATAGGGAATAGGGCTCCATAGGGCCCTGGTCTAAAGTAGTGCACTATATAGGGAATCGGGTTCTATAGGGCTCTGGTCTAAAGTAGTGCACTATATAGGGAATAGGGTTCCATAGGGCCCTGGTCTAAAGTAGTGCACTATATAGGGAATCGGGTTCTATAGGACTCTGGTCTAAAGTAGTGCACTATATATAGGGAATAGGGTTCTATAAGGCCCTGGTCTAAAGTAGTGCACTATATATAGGGAATAGGGTTCTATAGGGCTCTGGTCTAAAGTAGTGCACTATATAGGGAATAGTGTTCTATAGGGTTCTGGTCTAAAGTAGTGCACTATATAGGGAATAGGGTTCTATAGTGTTCTGGTCTAAAGTAGTGCACTATATATAGGGAATAGGGTTCTATAGGGCTCCGGTCTAAAGTAGTGCACTATATAGGGAATAGGGTTCTATAGGGTACTGGTCTAAAGTAGTGCACTATATAGGGAATATAGTGCCATTTGAGATGCCACCAGGAAGAGTGACAGCTACATCTAAGTAGCCCACTCTCATCCACCCTCATCCCCCACCACACGTCGACCTCTAACCCCTACTCAGCATAAACACATCTTCTGCAGGAAATAGCTGTCTGTCATCCCTCTATACCTTAACCATCTCCCTCTCTCTCTCTCTCTCTCTCTCTCTCTCTCTCTCTCTCTCCCTTTCTCTCTCTCCCTTTCTCTCTCACTCTGTCTCTCTCTCTGTCTCTCTCTCCCTCTGTCTCTCTCTCTTTCTCTCTCTCTCTCTCTGTCTCTCTCTCTTTCTCTCTCTCTCTCTGTCTCTCTCTCTCTCTGTCTCTCTCTCGCTCACTCCCTCTCTCTCTATCTCTCTCTCTCTCTCTCCCTCTCTCTTCTCTCTCTCTCCCTTTCTCTCTCCCTCTGTCTCTCTCTCTTTCTCTCTCTCTCTCTCTGTCTCTCTCTCTTTCTCTCTCTCTCTCTGTCTCTCTCTCTCTTTCTCTCTCTCTCTGTCTCTCTCTCCCTCTGTCTCTCTCTCGCTCACTCCCTCTCTCTCTATCTCTCTCTCTCTCCCTCTCTCCTCTCTCTCGCTCTCTCTCTCTCTATCTCTCTCTTTCATCACTATTCATCTCTCTTGTTTTTAATCTATCTCTCACTGGCTGTCTATTTCCTATTCTTTCTTTCTCTCTCTCTATTCTCTCTCTCTCTCTCTCTCTCTCTCTGTCTCTCTCTCTGTCTCTCTCTCTCTGTCTCTCTCTCTGTCTCTCTCTCTCTGTCTCTCCCTCTCTCTCTCTCCCTCTCTCTCTCTCTCTCTCTCTCTCTCTGTCTCTCTCTCTTTCTCTCTCTCTCTGTCTCTCTCTCTCTTTCTCTCTCTCTCTGTCTCTCTCTCCCTCTGTCTCTCTCTCGCTCACTCCTCTCTCTCTATCTCTCTCTCTCTCTCTCCCTCTCTCTCGCTCTCTCTCTCTCGCTCTCTCTCTCTCTTTCATCACTATTCATCTCTCTTGTTTTTAATCTATCTCTCACTGGCTGTCTATTTCCTATTCTTTCTTTCTCTCTCTCTATTTCTCTCTCTCAGTTCTCTCTCTCTCTCTCTCTCTCTCTCTCTCTGTCTCTCTCTCTGTCTCTCTCTCTCTGTCTCTCTCTCTCTGTCTCTCTCTCTCTGTCTCTCTCTCCCTCTGTCTCTCTATCTCTCTCTTTCATCACTATTCATCTCTCTTGTTTTTAATCTATCTCTCACTGGCTGTCTATTTCCTATTCTTTCTTTCTCTCTCTCTCTCTCTCTCTCTCAGCACTCAGCTCTGAGAGAGAAATACATCTGCATTGCTTGTTGTTTTGAGGGGTTTTAGGCAGGGTTTCTGTGTGGCACATTGTGACATCGGCTGACGTGAAAAAAAGAAGTGCTTTATAAATACATTTGATTGAAGACAGAGAGAGAGAGGCCTCGGGGAGAGGGTTTTGTAGTGTAATGCATTAAAGCTGGGTCTTGTGTTTATTCTAAAGAGCTGCTGGAAGAGCTAGTAGCCACAATACATTGATAGAAATTAACTTGCTAGGCACACAGTCACTTCTGTGCTGCTGCTGCTGTACAGTACATCTTAGTCCCCCAGCTGCTGAACCACTGACTGACTGCTTTCTGGCTGACTGACTGTGTTCTTTGCTCACTCGCTTTATGATAATAAGGAGTGTACTTGTAAACCTAATAACCCCCCTGCCTGGAATTGGCATGATTCATCACAGGGTAGAGAGTGGTGGGGGGAGGCAGGGAGGGAGGGAGGGAGGGAGGCAGGGAGAGAGGCAGGGAGAGAGGCAGGGAGGGAGGAGGGAGAGAGGAGGGAGGGAGGGAGGGAGGAGGTAGGTAGGTAGGGAGGCAGGCAGGCAGGCAGGGCAGGCAGGGAGGGGGAGGGAGGGAGGGAGGGAGGGAGGGAGGGAGGGAGGGAGGGAGGGAGGGAGGGAGGGAGGGCAGGCAGGCAGGCAGGCAGGGGAGGGAGGGAGGGAGGGAGGGAGGGAGGGAGGGAGGGAGGGAGGGGAGGGAGGGAGGGAGGGAGGGAGGGAGGGAGGGAGGGAGGGAGGGAGGGAGGGAGGGAGGGAGGGCTGACTGGCTGACTGGCTGACTGACTGGCTTACTCTCTGACTGACTGACTGGCTGACTGGCTGGCTTACTCTCTGACTGACTGACTGGCTGACTGGCTGACTGACTGGCTGACTGGCTGACTGACTGGCTAACTGACTGGCTAACTGACTGGCTAACTGACTGGCTGGTTGACAGACTGGCTGGCTGACTTGCTGGCAAACTGGCTGGATATCTGGCTGACTTGATAGCTGGCTGGTTGACTGACTAGTTTGCTGACTGGCTGATTGGCTGACTGACTGACTGGTGACTGGCTAACTTTCTTGCCGGCAGGCTCATCAAACAGCAATAAAGTGAGAGGTAGAGGTAGAGGTAGAGGTAGAGGTAGAGGTAGAGAGGTAGAGAGGTAGAGGTAGAGAGGTAGAGGTAGAGAGGTAGAGAGGTAGAGGTAGAGAGAGAGGTAGAGAGGTAGAGGTAGAGGTAGAGAGGTAGAGGTAGAGAGGTAGAGGTAGAGGTAGAGAGGTAGAGGTAGAGGTAGAGAGGTAGAGGTAGAGGTAGAGAGGTAGAGAGGTAGAGAGGTAGAGGTAGAGAGGTAGAGGTAGAGAGGTAGAGAGGTAGAGGTAGAGAGGTAGAGGTAGAGAGGTAGAGGTAGAGGTAGAGAGGTAGAGGTAGAGGTAGAGAGGTAGAGGTAGAGGTAGAGGGGTAGAGGTAGAGAGGTAGAGGTAGAGAGGTAGAGGTAGAGGTAGAGGTAGAGGTAGAGGTAGAGGTAGAGAGGTAGAGGTAGAGGTAGAGAGGTAGAGGTAGAGAGGTAGAGGTAGAGGTAGAGGTAGAGAGGTAGAGGTAGAGGTAGAGAGGTAGAGGTAGAGGTAGAAGTAGAGGTAGAGAGAGGTAGAGAGGTAGAGAGGTAGAGAGGTAGAGAGGTAGAGAGGTAGAGAGGTAGAGGTAGAGAGGTAGAGGTAGAGGTAGAGGTAGAGAGGTAGAGGTAGAGGTAGAGGTAGAGGTAGAGAGGTAGAGGTAGAGGTAGAGGTAGAGGTAGAGGTAGAGAGGTAGAGAGGTAGAGGTAGAGGTAGAGGTAGAGGTAGAGGTAGAGGTAGAGGTAGAGGTAGAGGTAGAGGTAGAGGTAGAGGTAGAGGTAGAGGTAGAGGTAGAGGTAGAGGTAGAGAGGTAGAGAGGTAGAGGTAGAGGTAGAGGTAGAGAGGTAGAGGTAGAGGTAGAGGTAGAGTAGAGAGGTAGAGGTAGAGGTAGAGAGGTAGAGGTAGAGGTAGAGGTAGAGGTAGAGGTAGAGGTAGAGAGGTAGAGAGGTAGAGAGGTAGAGAGGAGAGGTAGAGAGGTAGAGAGGTAGAGGTAGAGGTAGAGGTAGAGGTAGAGGTAGAGGTAGAGAGGTAGAGGTAGAGGTAGAGGTAGAGGTAGAGGTAGAGAGGTAGAGAGAGGTAGAGAGAGAGGTAGAGAGAGGTAGAGGTAGAGGTAGAGGTAGAGAGGTAGAGGTAGAGGTAGAGAGGTAAAGAGGTAGAGAGGTAGAGAGAGAGGTAGAGAGAGAGGTAGAGAGGTAGAGGTAGAGAGGTAGAGGTAGGGAGGTAGAGAGGTAGAGGTAGAGAGGTAGAGGTAGAGAGGTAGAGGTAGAGAGGTAGAGAGGTAGAGGTAGAGAGTAGAGGTAGAGGTAGAGGTAGAGGTAGAGAGAAGTAGATAAGTATATATTCTAATAAGAGGTAGAGAGGTAGAGGTAGAGGTAGAGGTAGAGAGGTAGAGAGGTAGAGGTAGAGAGGTAGAGGTAGAGAGGTAGAGAGGTAGAGGGTAGAGAGGTAGAGAGGAGAGGTAGGAGGAGGTAGAGAGGTAGAGGTAGAGGTAGAGAGGTAGAGGTAGAGAGGTAGAGGTAGAGGTAGAGAGGTAGAGGTAGAGGTAGAGAGGTAGAGAGGTAGAGAGGTA
>NW_024609154.1:37500-40000 GCF_018296145.1 Oncorhynchus tshawytscha
CCACAATGCCTTGGAATTAACTTAACCTTTCCATGTATCCCTTTTAGCTCCCACCCGTTTTAGTTTGATCCAAACTAGTGAACACTCTCCCCGTCTTATGGCCCCCCCCATCTACTCCTTATTTAAACGGATCTCTCCATTCCTGTCCTCCTTCTCCTGTGGACCAGGAGCCCAGCGTGATCAATGCCTTGTTTATTTTGCCTGTGTTTAAATAAACGAATGATGCTAAGCGGAGACAAGTCACCTCCGACGTTAACCCTCTGTCGTTATAATCCATGACTGAAGGGATGTTTATCAGGGTAGCTACATGATACGTTTTCAGGGATATTAAAGAGGTAGATGACTGAAGGGATGTTTATCAGGGTAGCTACATGATACGTTTTCAGGATATTAAAGAGGTAGATGACTGAAGGGATGTTTATCAGGGATGTAGCTACATGATACGTTTTCAGAAAACTAGTTGTTTTGTTTTCTACTTCACAGGAGAGGCGCTTGAACGTGGCGGGGTGGTGAAAATGCCATCTGAAATGTGAACTTTCGTGTGCCTTAATAGCAAACTTGCACGTCATATGAAAATATGAATAAAATGTTTAATTAGGATGGTTTAGCCACAGGAAAAAGTTAGGAACCTTCCCACTAGCTATGATTGGCTGAGATAATGAAGGGGCTGGACATTCCCGAGAGGTGAGTTCAGATTGGTCGGCCATGTAGCACGCTTCTGTCTATAACGTGAGCTGCTCAGTATGTGTAGATAAATCTTTGCTACCGCAGCTCTTTTTATGTGAAAGATATCATGAAGAGTTGTTGCTACTGCTGCCATGAATTTAACAAGGGCTAAATTGATAAAGATCAGAGGGAAAAAGTCGTGATGGACTACTTTCTGGAGGACGATTGTGCCGTGCTGACTCTCTCTGACTCTGAAAATGAATCAAGATGATGAGCAAATCCCTGATTTAGTTTAAACAACATTTTCATTGAACCAGACATTGTAGAGTCTTCTGATGACAGTGATGGACAAGAAACAGCCATCAATAGTGTTGTTGTTGTTGTTGTTGAAATCAGTGGAATATCCGGTTGGAAGCAGAATATGACAGCTAAAGAGATGGAGAAAATGATTGAAGTTTGATTGCAAATATACAGAGAGAGTTTTAAAAGAGAACACAGAAATCTGTTGTATAAAAAACACATGTCTTCCGGATAATGTCTTTAAACTAGCGCATCTGTGACAGAGAGGAGAAGTCTACCAAGCTACATTTTCAAATATTATATATTTCAAATTTTGTCAGAATGTAGTTTTCATTGAAAGTTAAAGTCTACTGTTAGCTAGCTAATGTTAGCTGGCTAGCTCGCTAACTAACGTTCCTTGTATGATCTGGGTAGTAATATTATTCGTATCTCAGAAATGCATTTTTGCAGCTTAATGTTAACTAGCTAGTTTTAACGTTGAAACGAGTTTGGTTACCTTTAACTACCTACAGACTATTTCATGGTGGCTATCAGTTTGTATTGCTAGTAGTACGGGTTGGGATTATTGCCTCATTCAAAACAACAGGGAACTGGGTACTTGTAAATCGTTGACTACCAACTTCAGTGCGTTCAAGACAACAGGGAACCCTGATTTTTTTTTTATCTCACTGGGAAAAAACTATTTGAACGGTCATCCAACTGGGAATTACAATTTTCTGACCTGAAGATCACTGACGTCATGATTTGACTTGGTATTTTTCCAAGTTCCCAGTTATCTTGAAAGCAGCATTAGCTTCATTGTTTAGCTAACGAGGTGCATGTCTTAACAAAAGACTCCACTTCTCCAGATGATTACATGACCCATCAAGTTAGCCAGGTGTGTCTGGAGGTGATTACATGACCCATCAAGTTAGCCAGGTGTGTCTGGAGGTGACTACATGACCCATCAAGTTAGTCAGGTGTGTCTGGAGGTGACTACAGGACCCATCAAGTTAGCCAGGTGTGTCTGGAGGTGGAGGTGACTACAGGACCCATCAAGTTAGTCAGGTGTGTCTGGAGGTGGAGTGACTACAGGACCCATCAAGTTAGTCAGGTGTGTCTGGAGGTGACTACAGGACCCATCAAGTTAGCCAGGTGTGTCTGGAGGTGGAGGTGACTACAGGACCCATCAAGTTAGTCAGATGTGTCTGGAGGTGGAGGTGACTACAGGACCCATCAAGTTAGTCAGATGTGTCTGGAGGTGGAGGTGATTACAGGACCATCAAGTTAGCCAGGTGTGTCTGGAGGTGGAGGTGACTACATGGACCATCAAGTTAGCCAGGTGTGTCTGGAGGTGGAGGTGACTACAGGACCCATCAAGTTAGTCAGGTGTGTCTGGAGGTGGAGGTGACTACAGGACCCATCAAGTTAGCCAGGTGTGTCTGGAGGTGGAGTGACTACAGGACCCATCAAGTTAGCCAGGTGTGTCTGGAGGTGGAGGTGACTACAGGACACATCAAGTTAGTCAGGTGTGTCTGGAGGTGGAGGTGACTAC
>NW_024609154.1:47500-70000 GCF_018296145.1 Oncorhynchus tshawytscha
AAGCAACGCTGACACTCTGATTACCATCACTTACATGATGAGAGAAGCTTTTTTTTTTATTCAGAGAGTTGTTCATTTTTTACATGAGCACACACCTTCCTCTCTCCATCCCTCGCTCTCTCTCTCCTTCACTCCAACATTCTTTCTCTTAACCTACGTTCAATAATTGACATGCAAGTGCTTGGTCTTTTCCCAGGGGTTTCCACGGTTACAGTAGACTCTGTTGACCTCAAAACCCCATAGTGTTACGGTTTTCTAGTGGTGATGAAGGAGAGTCGGACCAAACTGCAGCGTGTCGATTTCGATCCATGTTTAATACAACAAAGAAACACGAACTTACAAAAACAATAAACAAAACCAAAACAGCCTATCTGGTGCAAACTAACAGAGAGTACACATAGGACACTAAGGACAATCACCCACGACAAACTCAAAGAATATGGCTGCCTAAATATGGTTCCCAATCAGAGACAACGATAAGCACCTGCCTCTGATTGAGAACCACTCCAGACAGCCATAGACCTTGCTAGACAACCCACTAAGCTACAATCCCAATACCACCACCAAAACCCCAAGACAAACACACCACAATTACAAAAACCCCATGCCACACCCTGGCCTGACCAAATACATAAAGATAAACACAAAATACTTTGACCAGGGCGTGACACATAGTGACAATAATTCTATTGGATTAGAAGCTTCTATATTTTTATGTTTTTTTTGTTGTTGTTGAAAGAATGTCTCATTCTAACATTCTAACACTAACATTCTAACATTCTAGCATTCTAACATTCTAACATTCTAGCATTCTAACATTCTAGCATTCTAGCATTCTAACATTCTAGCATTCTAGCATTCTAGCATTCTAACATTCTAACATTCTAGCATTCTAACATTCTAGCATTCTAACATTCTAACATTCTAGCATTTCTAACATTCTAACATTTCTAGCATTCTAACATTCTAACATTCTAACATTCTAACATTCTAGCATTCTAGCATTCTAGCATTCTAGCATTCTAACATTCTAACATTCTAGCATTCTAGCATTCTTTTCACTCACAGCACTGTCTGGTCCAATGGGGGGGTATCTTTCCCTTTCCAATATGGCCTGACGATATTGAGGAGGATGAGCAGAGCATTGCACCACTGTTTAAACGAATCACAGTCAGGAATGCTGGATGCGTAGTTGGTGTGACCTCCTCATAGAAGGGCGTCCAATTAAAAGTAGTCTTTGTCCCGTTCAATTAAAGTAGTCAATCAGAGCTCAGACAAAACAGTCCAGGGATGGATCTCAAATGACACCCTGTTTCTTCGTTAGTGCACTTCTTTTGACCGGAGCCTCATGTGGCCTGGTCAAATGTAGTGCACTATAAAGGGAATAGGGTGGCATTTGGGACGCATTCCAAAACAGAATGGATTTTCCCTGCTGGTGCCTTGGTTCTGTCTGATGTCATTGATTGTGGGAGACTCCAGCCTACCAGCACTACCTAGATCTCCGTATCCCAGCAACCCTCTCTGTCTCTCTCTGGTTCCTGTCTGCTTCAGAACCAAACCATAGTTCTGTAGTCCACCTGGCTTGAGGTGGTTGAATTGGTCACAGACAGACAGACAGACAGACAGACAGGAGACAGACAGACAGACAGACAGACAGACAGACAGACAGACAGACAGACAGACAGACAGACAGACAGACAGACAGACAGACAGACAGACAGACAGACAGACAGACAGACAGACAGACAGACAGACAGACAGACAGACAGACAGACAGACAGACAGAGACAGACAGACAGACAGACAGACAGACAGACAGACAGACAGACAGACAGACAGACAGACAGACAGACAGACAGACAGACAGACAAAAACGATTCCTATAAAGTGTTTCCCTCAGTCAGACCGCTTAAAGGTGCGTTATGAAGGTTTTTTATAATTTCAGCCATTAGTTTTGAAAGTAGCTTTAACGAGACAAAACAGGACTCTGAAAATTGTGTTCCTATGATATGTTACGTCCTGCTAAACAAAAACAAAATTGCAATTCGTACAGCATGTTATGAATTTGTAAGTGCTTAATGTTACGCTGAAGTATTCCTTCCAATGGATGAGTAGAGTCGAGCCCAGAGCTGCCTCAGACACAGACAACACAACACATCTAGCCTTAAAGACAGTGAGATATGCCAGGGGACAGGTGAGTAGAGGGGACTGGAGACACCAGGTGACAGGTGAGTAAAGGGGACAGGTGAGTAGAGGGGACAGGTGAGTAGAGGTGAGTAGAGGGGACTGGAGACACCAGGGGACAGGTAGGTAGAGGGGACAGGTGAGTAGAGGGGACTGGAGACACCAGGTGACAGGTGAGTAGAGGGGACAGGTGAGTAGAGGGGACAGGTGAGTAGAGGTGAGTAGAGGGGACTGGAGACACCAGGTGACAGGTGAGTAGAGGGGACTGGAGACGCCAGGTAACAGGTGAGAATAGGGGACAGGTGAGTAGAGGGGACTGGAGACGCCAGGTGACAGGTAGGTAGAGGGAACTGGAGAGTAGAGGTGACTGGAGACACCAGGGCACAGGTGAGTAGAGGGGACTGGAGACACCAGGGGACAGGTGAGTAGAGTAGAGCCCAGCCCAGAGCTGCCTCATACACAGACAACACAACACATCTAGCCTTAAAGACAGTGAGATATGCCAGGGGACAGGTGAGTAGAGGGGACTGGAGATGCCAGGGGACAGGTGAGTGCCAGGGGACAGAGGGGACTGGAGACACCAGGTGACAGGTGAGTAGAGGGACCTGGAGACGCCAGGTGACAGGTGAGTAGAGGGACCTGGAGACGCCAGGTGACAGGTGAGTAGAGGGGACAGGTGAGTAGAGGGGACAGGTGGGGGAGGGGGGGACAGGTGAGTAGAGGGGGACAGTAGAGGGGACAGGTGGTAGAGGGGACAGGTAGGTAGAGGGGACAGGTAGGTAGAGGGGACAGGTGAGTAAAGGGGACAGGTGAGTAAAGGGGACAGGTGAGTAAAGGGGACAGGTGAGTAAAGGGGACAGGTGAGTAGAGGGGACAGGTGAGTAGAGGGGACAGGTGAGTAATGGGGACAGGTGAGTGGATGGGACAGGTGAGTAGAGGGGACAGGTGAGTAGAGGGGACAGGTGGGTAGAGGGGAGGGGACAGGTGGGTAGAGGGGACTGGAGACGCCAGTTGACAGGTGAGTAGAGGGGACAGGTGGGTAGAGGGGACAGGTGAGTAGAGGGGACAGGCAGACTGAAGTGAGGCGACAGATGAACTGAAGGGTTCAAGGGGCAGCGGGGAGAGGAAGGAGGGCAGTAAGCTGACACACAGATGTCATGCACATCTCTCTACGACACGTAGGGGCCCGACATGCTCATTCGCGTTCTAATTTTACTGCAGTCAGACTCAGTCACTGGCAACAGCACTTGGCTCGGGAAATAGACTGAGATGTGATGGCCTCAGCTTGGGTTGGGATCACTCACCTGATTCACCTTCTATACCTTCACTACTCTCATCACTCACCTGAGTCACCTTCTATACCTTCACTTCACAATCATCACTCACCTGACTCACCTTCTATACCTTCACTACTCATCACTCACCTGATTTACCTTCTATACCTTCACTACTCTCATCACTCACCTGACTCACCTTCTATACCTTCACTACACTCATCACTCACCTGACTCACCTTCTATACCTTCACTACAATCATCACTCACCTGATTCACCTTGTATACCTTCACTACTCTCATCACTCACCTGACTCACCTTCTATACCTTCACTACTCTCATCACTCACCTGACTCACCTTCTATACCTTCACTACTCTCATCACTCACCTGAGTTACCTTCTATACCTTCACTACTCTCATCACTCACCTGACTCACCTTCTATACCTTCACTACTCTCAAACAGACAGAGAAAGAATAACATCTAGCCTGGCAGTTGTTGATTTTGAAAATAAGTTTCCCAGACCAGGCGGCACAGACAGTAGGGTTGGGGATTCTTAGTAAAACCAAGTTCTGTGAATTCAAAAGTTTATTCAATTCATTTATTTGACAGGATGCCAATTCAAATCTGTGTTTGAATGTGGGGAATACAAAACATTAACTCACATTTTTTTGTGGGAGGAATTCATTGAATGACATTCAACATTTCTGTCTGGTTGAATGTTTCTCATGTTGCAACTTTTCCTCACTAATCACTTGAAAGGGGAATTTATTCAACGGATGTCCACTTTAGTTTAAATGCAGCACAATAGTTAACAGTGTGGATTGAATAGTCCACCGTGTTTCTGGTCTTCTGTGAATAGCTGTGTGTTTCGTTACGGCGTCACGGCGACAGGAACAGAGTGGATGGGAGCAGAGCAGAGAATAGCATCCAGAGCTTGGACTCGGACGCACCGAGAAGGCATCAGGCGTGAAGAGAATAATTCCCTGTCTGTTCATGTCGTGGCAGTGCGGCACAGCTTCACAAACAGCTTAGAGATCTGCCCTGCGTGCTCTCAGCCCTCTCACTGCTTTCCCATTGGCTCAACGGTCGGCTGACATATTTTCCCTCATTTGCGTTTTTTTTTCCATGGTTTTCACAATTGCAAACATTGAGTCGAACAAGGTATTACAAAAGATCCTCTCAGGGACCTAAATAACACCTGCTTTCCTGCCCGCCTGGCTGTCCGTCTGCCTGGCTGTCCGTCTGTCTGTCTGTCTGCCCGCCTGGCTGTCCGTCTCGGTCTGTCTATCTGTCTGTCTGTCCGCCTGGCTGTCCGTCTCTGTCTGTCTGTGTCTGTCTGTCTGTCTGTCTGTCTGTCTGTCTGTCTGTCTGTCTGTCTGTCTGTCTGTCTGTCTGTCTGTCTGTCTGTCTGTCTGTCTGTCTGTCTGTCTGTCTGTCTGTCTGTCTGTCTGTCTGTCTGTCTGTCTGTCTGGCTAAGGCTTCATGCATATTGACTAAAGACTCCTTTTTGAATAATTCACATTGCTGAAGAGCTGCCTGTCTGTCTGAAGAGCTGCCTGTCTGTCTGAAGAGCTGCCTGTCTGTCTGAAGAGCTGCCTGTCTGTCTGAAGAGCTGCCTGTCTGTCTGAAGAGCTGACTGTCTGTCTGAAGAGCTGCCTGTCTGTCTGAAGAGCTGCCTGTCTGTCTGAAGAGCTGCCTGTCTGTCTGAAGAGCTGCCTGTCTGTCTGAAGAGCTGCCTGTCTGTCTGAAGAGCTGCCTGTCTGTCTGAAGAGCTGACTGTCTGTCTGAAGAGCTGCCTGTCTGTCTGAAGAGCTGACTGTCTGTCTGAAGAGCTGACTGTCTGTCTGAAGAGCTGCCTGTCTGTCTGAAGAGCTGCCTGTCTGTCTGAAGAGCTGCCTGTCTGTCTGAAGAGCTGCCTGTCTGTCTGAAGAGCTGCCTGTCTGTCTGAAGAGCTGACTGTCTGTCTGAAGAGCTGCCTGTCTGTCTGAAGAGCTGACTGTCTGTCTGAAGAGCTGCCTGTCTGTCTGAAGAGCTGACTGTCTGTCTGAAGAGCTGACTGCACGATTCCTCACCATCTACAAGAGGATTCTAATGCAGAGAGAGAGAGAGAGAGAGAGAGAGAGATATGCATGAGTTGACTCAATACCTGCAGTCCCCACGGTTATATCCACAGGGCAGGTGAGTTTAGGGTCATGATGTAACCTTGTACGTGTCAAATAACATTCAGCCAATCGCAAAAATGCTTTTGGGATCCTGCAGAATAACATCAATCCATTGAGTCAAAATTATCCACTGATTCACAAGGACAAATTCTGAGTAGAATTCAATAAGAGAAACACAACATGAATGTTTAGAGAAGAGACAGTAGGAAACACAACATGAATGTTTAGAGAAGAGACAGTAGGAAACACAACATGAATGTTTAGAGAAGAGACAGTAGGAAACACAACATGAATGTTTAGAGAAGAGACAGTAGGAAACACAACATGAATGTTTAGGAAGAGACAGTAGGAGTCACAACATGAATGTTTAGGGAAGAGACAGTAGGAAACACAACATGAATGTTTAGAGAAGAGACCAGAGGAAACACAACATGAATGTTTAGAGAAGAGACAGTAGGAAACACAACATGAATGTTTAGAGAAGAGACAGTAGGAAACACAACATGAATGTTTAGAGAAGAGACAGTAGGAAACACAACATGAATGTTTAGAGAAGAGACCAGAGGAAACACAACATGAATGTTTAGAGAAGAGACAGTAGGAAACACAACATGAATGTTTAGAGAAGAGACAGTAGGAAACACAACATGAATGTTTAGAGAAGAGACAGTAGGAAACACAACATGAATGTTTAGAGAACAGACAGTAGGAAGTCACAACATGAATGTTTATGGGAAGAGACAGTAGGAAACACAACATGAATGTTTAGAGAAGAGACCAGAGGAGTCACAACATGAATGTTTAGAGAAGAGACAACAGAGGAAACACAACATGAATGTTTAGAGAAGAGACAGTAGGAAACAACATGAATGTTTAGGGAAGGAATTAGTGATTTAGTGAAGAGGTAAATGAGGATGACAGCAGTGTGTGATATTTTGAGGCGCTATTCAAATTGGGACATCAAATAGGCCTATGGCACGTCAAGGGAAATGTAGTCTACTGTTCTCGACACCAATTGCGGGTCTATAACCTCTCTCATAGCCTTCATATTAACTCCTGAAGAATTAAACATTTCTTGCAGTAAAATGATAAACCCAATTTTTGGCAAAAGTTTGACTCAGGAACAGGAATGGAGAAATTCGATTGTATTTCTTTCAGTATCTTATTAATAGATTGTGAATGTGCATTTAGATACCATCTGTAGAGGCGCTGTCTTTATCAGCATCATAAAAGCTGATAGTATTTCAACTACTTAAAATACGGATCCAAGCCTGAAATTATATCTGATCAGAAAACATGTTAGGTTTTTTTCACAGATTTCTATTTCTTTACAAAACCGGATCAATTTTTTCTATTTTTCTCCCCCCGGTCCCTAAACGTGTTAATCATCTTTTTCTATTTTTCTCCCCCCGGTCCCTAAACGTGTTAATCATCTTTTTCTATTTTTCTCCCCCGGTCCCTAAACGTGTTAGTCATCTTTTTCTATTTTTCTCCCCGGTCCCTAAACGTGTTAATCATCTTTTTCTATTTTTCTCCCCCGGTCCCTAAACGTGTTAATAAACTTTTTCTATTTTTCTCCCCGGTCCCTAAACGTGTTCAGGAAAGAAGCAGAAATGACAGAGAGAACTTGACCTATGACAACGGACATCAAGCACGATTTAAGCATTAATTCTATCAATTTATGACATTATTCTGGTGAACAAGGGTTTATTTAGTCCTCTAGGGCAGCACAGTCATAGTTTTGTACTTCCGTCACTTGGTGGCGTCATGCCATTGTTATGAACGTTCTCAAGCCGTCCCTTATCGATGGTGCCACAGTGGTGCCCTAAAGTGGTGATAAGTCATTCTGGACGGAGGACAACTACTGTTTCGTCTAAATTACGTTATAGTGCCTGGCAATACAATGGCATTACTGAAGTAGCCCAAATAATTAGTAGGAAACAACTTTGCCAACATTATCATGTCGTCACATTTACTTTATACAGAAATGTTGTCAAAAATAGCTAGCAATGCTAATGTTATCTGTTTTAATGTCCAGTGGCCTCCCTCAATGTTAGCTAGCTAACTAGCATCATACTGCATCTAAAATCCAGTGGCCTCCCTTCAGTCTTAGCTAGCTAGGTAGCTAGCATCCTACTGCATCTAAAATCCAGTGGCCTCCCCTCAGTTTTAGCTAGCTAACTAACATCATACTGCATCTAAAATCCAGTGGCCTCCCCTCAGTCTTAGCTAGCTAGCTAGCATCATACTGCATCTAAAATCCAGTGGCCTCTCCCCTCAGTCTTAGCTAGCTAGCTAACATCATACTGCACCTAAAATCAACCTGATGACAACAGGTTTTCCAGACTATATACTCCTAACCAACAGACTATAGACTCCTGACCAACAGACTATAGACCCCTAACCAACAGACTATAGACTCCTAACCAAGACTCTAGACTCCTAACCAACAGACTATAGACTCCTAACCAACAGACTATAGACTCCTAACCAACAGACTATAGACTCCAAACCAACAGACTATAGACTCCTAACCAACAGACTATAGACTCCTAACCAACAGACTACAGACTCCTAACCAACAGGCTATAGACTCTAACCAACAGACTATAGACTCCTAACCAACAGACTATAGACTCTAACCAACAGACTATAGATTCCTAACCAACAGACTCTAGACTCCTAACCAACAGACTATAGACTCCTAAACAAGACTCTAGACTCCTAACCAACAGACTATAGACTCCTGACCAACAGACTAGACTCCTAACCAACAGGCTATAGACTCCTAACCAACAGACTATAGACTCCTAACACAGACTATAGACTCCTAACCAACAGACTATAGACTCCTAACCAACAGACTATAGACTCCTAACCAACAGACTCTAGACTGGCCCTAACCAACAGACTATAGACTCCTAACCAACAGACTACAGACTCCTAACCAACAGGCTATAGACTCCTAACCAACAGACTATAGACTCCTAACCAAGACTATATACTCCTAACCAACAGACTATAGACTCCTAACCAACAGACTATAGACTCCTAACCAACAGACTATAGACTCCTAACCAACAGACTATAGACTCGTAACCAACAGACTATAGACTCGTAACCAACAGACTATAGACTCCTAACCAACAGACTATAGACTCCTGACCAACAGACTATAGACTCCTAACCAACAGACTATAGACTCCTAACCAACAGACTATAGACTCGTAACCAACAGACTATAGACTCCTAACCAACAGACTATAGACTCCTAACCAACAGACTATAGACTCCAAACCAACAGACTATAGACTCCTAACCAACAGACTATAGACTCCTAACCAACAGACTACAGACTCCTAACCAACAGGCTATAGACTCCTAACCAACAGACTATAGACTCCTAACCAACAGACTATAGACTCCTAACCAACAGACTATAGATTCCTAACCAACAGACTCTAGACTCCTAACCAACAGACTATAGACTCCTAAACAAGACTCTAGACTCCTAACCAACAGACTATAGACTCCTGACCAACAGACTAGACTCCTAACCAACAGGCTATAGACTCCTAACCAACAGACTATAGACTCCTAACACAGACTATAGACTCCTAACCAACAGACTATAGACTCCTAACCAACAGACTATAGACTCCTAACCAACAGACTCTAGACTCCTAACCAACAGACTATAGACTCCTAACCAACAGACTACAGACTCCTAACCAACAGGCTATAGACTCCTAACCAACAGACTATAGACTCCTAACCAAGACTATATACTCCTAACCAACAGACTATAGACTCCTAACCAACAGACTATAGACTCGTAACCAACAGACTATAGACTCGTAACCAACAGACTATAGACTCCTAACCAACAGACTATAGACTCCTGACCAACAGACTATAGACTCCTAACCAACAGACTATAGACTCCTAACCAACAGACTATAGACTCGTAACCAACAGACTATAGACTCGTAACCAACAGACTATAGACTCCTAACCAACAGACTATAGACTCCTAACCAACAGACTATAGACTCCTAACCAACAGACTATAGACTCCTAACCAACAGACTATAGACTCGTAACCAACAGACTATAGACTCGTAACCAACAGACTATAGACTCGTAACCAACAGACTATAGACTCCTAACCAACAGACTATAGACTCCTAACCAACAGACTATAGACTCCTGACCAACAGACTATAGACTCCTAACCAACAGACTATAGACTTGTCACACCCTGACCTTGGAGATCCTTTTAATGTCTCTATTTTGGTTTGGTCAGGGCGTGAGTTGGGGTGGGCATTCTATGTTTTCTATTTCTGTGTGTTTGGCCGGGTGTGGTTCTCAATCAGAGGCAGTTGTCTATCGTTGTCTCTGATTGAGAATCATACTTAGGTGGCCCTTTTCCCACCTGTGTCTTGCAGGTAGTTGTTTTCTGTTTTGTGTGTTTCTGCACCTGACAGGACTGTTTCGTTTTTTTTGTTTGTTCATTCTCTTAGTTATTTTTGTTTTGTGTTCAGTTTAAATAAAACAATCACACGAACACTTACCACGCTGCGTTTTGGTTTCTTCATATGACGTTACACATACCGAAAAACAGGTGAAACAAACATCCTGCTTCCCCATCGTCATCGAAACCGTTCCGACGTCTGACTGTTGTCTTTTATGTATCAGTGGGTTAGGGTCGGTTGTGGGCCTGTGATTTTCCCTTTATATCACGTTGTGGATGGGTTGTTAGCTATTGTGGGTGGGTGTGGCTGGAACAAACAGCTGACCTGCATACCACTAATACATATAGAGACAAAGGCATCTGTCTTCTTCCTGGTTCCATCCCGACTGTGTCCAATCACAGCGTTATCTGGCTCTCCAGGACAGCCTTATCCCAGGGTTCCAGTAGGCTGCCTTCTCTTCAAGTCTCTGTGTACAAAACGATTGGAGGAGAGGGGGTGAATAAAAGGAGTCTTTGGTCCACTCTGAGGGATTTCACAGCCTCTGTCTGTAACCGTCGGATACGATTTGAGAGTATTTCTGAGTGCACGCCTGTAAACGCCTGTAAACGCCTGTAAACACTGGTGGTTGCCATTTTGGAAGGAGAAAAAAACATCATAATTAGAGTTGAAGTCACGATTAAAAAAGAAGAAATGACACAAAATTTCATGACAAATGAAGACAGGCATCAAGAATCCTAAATCATTAATTTCCATTGTTTGTTTGTTGGTTTGTTGTTGTTGTTGTTGTTGTTGTTGATGTTGTTGTTGTTGTTGTTCACGTGTGTGGGCTTATCTGAATAGAAAAGGGCTGTTGAATCCTTTTGACCCCAGTACCATGAAGCAAGGCAGAATACAAAGAGACATGTGAACAACAGAGAGGGAGACCCACAGAGCTCCTCTTCTGAACCCACAGAGCTCCTCTTCTGAACCCACAGAGCTCCTCTTCTGAACCCACAGAGCTCCTCTTCTGAACCCACAGAGCTCCTCTTCTGAACCCACAGAGCTCTTCTGAACCCACAGAGCTCCTCTTCTGAACCCACAGAGCTCTTCTGAACCCACAGAGCTCCTCTTCTGAACCCACAGAGCTCTTCTGAACCCACAGAGCTCCTCTTCTGAACCCACAGAGCTCTTCTGAACCCTAGGAGCTCCTCTTCTGAACCCACAGAGCTCCTCTTCTGAACCCACAGAGCTCCTCTTCTGAGCCCACAGAGCTCAACTTCTGAACCCACAGAGCTCCTCTTCTGAGCCCACAGAGCTCAACTTCTGAACCCACAGAGCTCCTCTTCTGAACCCACAGAGCTCAACTTCTGAACCCACAGAGCTCCTCTTCTGAACCCACAGAGCTCCTCTTCTGAACCCACAGAGCTCAACTTCTGAACCCACAGAGCTCCTCTTCTGAACCCACAGAGCTCCTCTTCTGAGCCCACAGAGCTCCTCTTCTGAACCCACAGAGCTCCTCTTCTGAACCCACAGAGCTCCTCTGAACCAACAGAGCTCCTCTTCTGAACCCACAGAGCTCCTCTACTGAACCCACAGAGCTCCTCTTCTGAACCCACAGAGCTCCTCTTCTGAACCCACAGAGCTCCTCTTCTGAACCAACAGAGCTCCTCTTCTGAACCCACAGAGCTCCTCTGAACCCTAGGAGCTCCTCTTCTGAGCCCTCAGAGCTCCTCTTCTGAGCCCACAGAGCTCCTCTTCTGAACCCACAGAGCTCTTCTGAACCCACAGAGCTCCTCTTCTGAACCCACAGAGCTCTTCTGAACCCACAGAGCTCCTCTTCTGAACCCACAGAGCTCTTCTGAACCCTAGGAGCTCCTCTTCTGAACCCACAGAGCTCCTCTTCTGAACCCACAGAGCTCCTCTTCTGAGCCCACAGAGCTCAACTGAACCCACAGAGCTCCTCTTCTGAGCCCACAGAGCTCAACTTCTGAACCCACAGAGCTCCTCTTCTGAACCCACAGAGCTCAACTTCTGAACCCACAGAGCTCCTCTTCTGAACCCACAGAGCTCCTCTTCTGAACCCACAGAGCTCCTCTTCTGAACCCACAGAGCTCCTCTTCTGAACCCACAGAGCTCTTCTGAACCCACAGAGCTCCTCTTCTGAACCCACAGAGCTCTTCTGAACCCACAGAGCTCCTCTTCTGAACCCACAGAGCTCTTCTGAACCCACAGAGCTCCTCTTCTGAACCCACAGAGCTCTTCTGAACCCTAGAGCTCCTCTTCTGAACCCACAGAGCTCCTCTTCTGAACCCACAGAGCTCCTCTTCTGAGCCCACAGAGCTCAACTTCTGAACCCACAGAGCTCCTCTTCTGAGCCCACAGAGCTCAACTTCTGAACCCACAGAGCTCCTCTTCTGAACCCACAGAGCTCAACTTCTGAACCCACAGAGCTCCTCTTCTGAACCCACAGAGCTCTCTTCTGAACCCACAGAGCTCAACTTCTGAACCCACAGAGCTCCTCTTCTGAACCCACAGAGCTCCTCTTCTGAACCCACAGAGCTCCTCTTCTGAACCCACAGAGCTCCTCTGAACCAACAGAGCTCCTCTTCTGAACCCACAGAGCTCCTCTACTGAACCCACAGAGCTCCTCTTCTGAACCCACAGAGCTCCTCTTCTGAACCCACAGAGCTCCTCTTCTGAACCAACAGAGCTCCTCTTCTGAACCCACAGAGCTCCTCTGAACCCTAGGAGCTCCTCTTCTGAGCCCTCAGAGCTCCTCTTCTGAGCCCTCAGAGCTCAACTTCTGAACCCACAGAGCTCCTCTTCTGAGCCCACAGAGCTCAGCTTCTGAACCCACATCTGGGGATTTGGCTTGGTTTTAACTCACAGAGCTCAGCTTATGGGGATGTGGCTTGGTTTTAATGAAATGACATGGAGAGGTCATAGGTCACATTATTAGTTATATTAATCTAATGACATGGATGTCACTACATTAATATAATATAACTAATAATATGAACTATGACCTCTCCATGTCACTACATTAATATAACTAATATTGTGAACTATGACCTCTCTGTCACCACATTAATATAACTAATAATGTGAACTATGACCTCTCCATGTCACTACATTAATATAACTAATAATGTGACCTATGACCTCTCCATGTCACTACATTAATATAACTAATAATGTGACCTATGACCTCTCCATGTCACTACATTACTGTAACTAATAATGTGACCTATGACCTCTCCATGTCACTACATTAATATAACTAATAATGTGACCTATGACCTCTCCATGTCACTACATTACTGTAACTAATAATGCTGTGTGCTCTGCCCTCATGTCTATCATCACGCCGCCAGCTAGGTGGGAGAGAGACATTACTGTGAAGGATTGTTGGTAACCATGTCATTTCTCTGAGTGGTGTGAGTTTAGAAAATATGGACACATTTTCACCCCACGGTTCTTCTGTCATTTTAATAATAACTGACATATTTATGAGAAGCAATTCAAGTTGAATCTAGTTGATTGATCGACGCTAATGCTAACGCTAACCGCTAACTCAAATCAAATTTATTTATATAGCCCTTCGTACATCAGCTGACATCTCAAAGTGCTGTACAGAAACCCAGCCTAAAACCCTAAACAGCAAGCAATGCAGGTGTAGAAGCACGGTGGCTAGGAAAAACTCCCTAGAAAGGCCAAAACCTAGGAAGAAACCTAGAGAGGAACCAGGCTATGTGGGGTGGCCAGTCCTCTTCTGGCTGTGCCGGGTAGAGATTATAACAGAACATGGCCAAGATGTTCAAATGTTCATAAATGACCAGCATGGTCGATTAATAATAAGGCAGAACAGTTGAAACTGGAGCAGCAGCACAGCCAGGTGGACTGGGGACAGCAAGGAGTCATCATGTGTGGTGTTCTTCTGACATTTTAATAACTGACATATTTATGAGAAGCAATTCAAGTTGAATCTAGTTGATTGATCGACGCTAACGCTAACCGCTAACTGTGTGGTGTTTATCCCTGACGCTGAAGGCTTGTGATAGACCACTGCTCTGCACAGAGAATCTTCAGCGTGTCACCCATAGTGAACTAAATCATGATAAACATTTGACGTTGTTGGAAATAATATATTTCCATTTGAGTAAACAAGCCCACATTTAGGACCTTACTTAATTTAACATGATTTGAAAAAATAAAAATAAAGAATATTACAGAGTTTCCTTAGCAGCGCACCCCACTATTAGCATATAAATACCACTCTAACGTGTAAATATCTCTGTAGGCCTATTTAATATCACCCGAGGATCGGTCCTTAAATGAGTGTCCGTGAATAAATGAATGTTCGTAGGGTAATTGTCTCCTCCCCTTCTTGTTCCATGTCATCACGGGTTCTAGAATGTTGTCGGCGGCGCCACGGCAACCGTACTATAAAACAACCGACATGAAATAATGTATATTTCGCAAAGTGCACTTTCTCCACCTAAATAAATGTGACAAATTAACATTCTTTTTTTTAATGTTATTTCTTTAAAAGACACAGGAAATAAGATGGCAAGACGGTAAATTAATGAAATATTTATGTATTCCCGTGGTTGGGGGAGGCGGGGGGAACTCCGAGGGCATTAATAATGAATATAAGAGGAGGGATAAAATATGCAATTGATAAGAAGAAACAAAAGAAATAAGTGACAGAGAAAATAAATCTGTACAAAGTTCCAAAATCCTCACGTTTGATATTGGTATATTACGAACAGAGATAATCAAGTAGAGAGTCGATACCTCTGGGAGGCTTTTCAACGCTGGGCCCCAGCACGTCTCGTCGGTGTGATTTAAGAGTAGACAGAAGACAAAGAGAGAGAGAGAGAGAGAGAGCAGACCGTGTACTAGCTTTAACAATGAGTTCATTAACAACTAAAGCCATCTATTCAAAGACATGTGGGACCATGGGACGGGGGGGGGCGGGCGGAGGGGGGACAGGAGTGGTGTAATGAATGTTCTTTAATCTACATGGTAAGACTCTCTTAGACAAATTGGAATCGAACATAAGCTGTTGCTATTAGCATAGAATCCGACATGTATTGGTACTGAAAAACACTGTTGGTACCTTAAAGGGGAGGGACATGATCTGGAATCCTAACAGAGTTATTTACGGGCCGAGTCCAGAATATTAACCTAATCCCTAAACACTTGTCCAACATACCTTTGAATAGGGCCCGTAGGGAAAAGGGAATACCGTTTGGGATGCAAACAGTATACCACTAAGCCTGCCTGGAAAATAGTATTTATGTAGATGTGAACCCAGTTTTTACATGATAAAGGTGAAAGGTCACAGTAGCTGTGTGTTGACAGGCCATTTGTAAACTGCAGAGAGGCCATGTCAGGAATACTTAACCTTTCTGCTTTTTATTCTCCTTTATTTTGAACCTGAATTAATTCATGCAGGAACCATTTTTTATCCTCATATTTCTGCCTTTATTCTAAGTTAATAAGAACGGGGTACAGCCGACATCCATGGTACCAGTGGAGAGAGAGAGAGAGAGAGAGAGGGGGAGAGAGAAGAGAGAGAGAGAGAGAGAGAGGGGGAGAGAGAGAAGGAGAGAGAAGGAGAGAGAGAGAGAGGGGGAGAGAGAGAAGGAGAGAGAAGGAGAGAGAAGAGAGAGAGAGAGAGAGAGAGAAGAGAGAGAGAGAGAGAGAGAGAGGGAGGAGGAGAGAGAAAGAGAGAGAGAGGATGATGTGATGAGAGAGAGAGAGAGAAGGAGAGAGAATGAGAGTGAGAGGAGAGAGAGAGAGAGAGAGAGGGAGGATGATGTGATGAGAGAGAGAGAGAGGATGATGTGATGAGAGAGAGAATGAGAGTGAGAGAGAGAGAGAGAGAGAGAGAGAGAGAGAGAGAGAGAGAGAGAGAGAGAGAGAGAGAGAGAGGAGAGAGGGAGGATGATGTGAAGAGAGAGAGAGAGAGAGAGAATGAGAGTGAGAGGAGAGAGAGAGAGAGAGAGAGAGAGGGAGGATGATGTGATGAGAGACAGAGGTGCCAGTGCAAAGTGAGGGAGAGAGAGTCTGCCTGTGGGCAGAAGGTGAAAGTTGCCGTGGACAGCAGAATGGTCCTCATTTCCTCCTCGATGTAAGTGTGTTTAAGGCACCTTCGTCCCTATCGCGTGTTACATTATGTCTCCTGGGGCTGAAGGAGAGGAGCAGCGAGAGAATCAGACCAGGTTCTCAGGCCGCGCGGATCACATTGTCATCAAACAAGGTTTCTGCCTCTGAGACTCTTATTATAGGTAGATAGTCTGCCTGGTATAAATTCATCTTCCCTAGATATCCAGACATATCTTCAGACGAGGCATACAGAAAGGTCCTAGTGAGTTGGTTAATAACCAAGGTAACGCTAATACTTCCTGGGTTCAACAGTATGTTGTAATTGGTTAATACAACAGCATTAGTATTAATGTTAAAGTAGTAAAATGTCAGATAAATAACCTTGTCTAACATACAACATACAACACCAATATTAAAGTAGTGATGTCAGATTAACAACCTTGTCCAACATACAACACCATTAGTATTAATATTATAGTAGTGATGTCAGATAAACAACCTTGTCCAACAGGACCTTTAAGTGGTGATGAAAACACACACAGCAACCTGCTATAGTGAAATGTGTCAATATGACTTAGTCCTGAATGGCTCCCTGTTCCCAACATAGTGCCCTTGTTTTCACCAGATCTCTATGGGAAGCAATGCACCATATAGGGATTTTTTGGGACTCAGCCTTGACATCTTGGTAAGGTGAGTCTGATTTGCAAAGAGATGCAGTGTTGCTAGGCAACTTAACAGCCAAACATGCCCTTTTTTTTTTTTGTCTGTCCCAGGTCACACATTTAAATATATTTTCACATTGAGCAGCATCACAACCTGAAAACAGGGTCTCACCAGATTTCTCCCCATTGTGCCAGGGAAGTAGAATGATCAATTAAAAGTAGCAGTCTATGGTGCTAACATGCTAACATCAATCTACCCCATATAGCTAACGATAGCACTATTATATGCTAGGCTAAACAGTTGTACACAGACACGAATATTGAAAACAATCATCACCTGACAATTGTCTTTTTGTTGTTGTTGTTGTTGTTGGATACATTTTGTTGTTTTGTGATGTCCTTGGTTCCAACGAGAAGAGGGACAGATGCAGAGGATTCTGGGTATTTCCACGTTAGTGAGCCCTGATTAAATGAGCCCTAGTCTGGTTATTAAACTATAACGTTACGTTTGGACCAGTTTGTTTGAACTCTGAAAACACGTTATCTCTTCTTACTTTCAAAATCCAATCAAATCTAATTTTATTGGTCGCATACACATATGTATACTGTATATACACAGTACCGGTCGAAAGTTTGGACACACCTACTCATTCAAGGGTTTTCTTTATTTTTACTATTTTCTTCATTGTAGAATAATAGTGAAGACATCAAAACTATGAAATAACACATATGGAATCATGTAGTAAACAAAAAAGTGGTAAACAAATCAAAATCTATATTATTTTTGAGATTCTTCAAAGAAGCCACCCTTTGCCTTGATGACAGCTTTGCACACTGAGGTGCGGTAGTCAGCTAGAATGCATTTCAATGAACAGATGTGCCTTGTTAAAAGTTCATTTGTGGGATTTCTTTCCTTCTTAATGCGTTTGAGCCAATCAGTTGTGTTGTGACAAGGTAGGGGTAGTATGCAAAAGATGGCCCTATTTGGTAGAAGACCAAGTCCATATTATGGCAAGAACAGCTCAAATAAGCAAAGAGAAACGACAGTCCATCATTACTTTAAGACATGAAGGTCAGTCAATTCGGAAAATGTCAAGAACTTTGAAAGTTTCTTCAAGTGCAGTCGCAAAAAACATCAAGCCCTATGATGAAACTGGCTCTCATGAGGACCCAGAGCCACAGGAAATGAAGACTCAGAGTTACCTCTGCTGCTGAGGGTAAGTTCATTAGAGTTACCAGCCTCAGAAAGTGCAGCCCAAATAAATGCTTCACAGAGTTCAAGATACAGACAGATCTCAACTGTTCAGAGGAGACTGTGTGAATCAGGCCTTCATGGTCGAATTGCTGCAAAGAAACCAATACTAAAGGACATCAATTAGAAGAAGAGACTTGCTTGGGCCAAGAAACACAAGCAATGGACATTAGACCGATGGAAATCTGTTCTTTAGTCTGATGAGTCAAAATATGAGATTTTTGGTTGCAACCTCTGTGTCTTTGTGAGACGCAGAGTAGGTGAACGGATTATCTCTGCATGTGTGGTTCCCACCGTGAAGCATGGAGGAGGAGGTGTGATGGTGTTGAGGTGCATTGATGGTGACACTGTCTGTGATTTATTTAGAATTTAAGGCACACTTAACCAGCATGGCTACCACAGCATCTGTAGCGATATGCCATCCCATCTGGTTTGCCCTTAGTGGGACTATAATTTGACCAAGAAGGAGAGTGATAGAGTACTGCATCAGATGACCTGGCCTCTATAATCAACTGACCTCAACCCAATTCAGATGATTTGGGATGAATTGGACCACAGAGTGAAAGAAAAGCAGCCAACAAGTGCTCAGCATATGTGGGAACTCCTTCAAGACTGTTGAAAAAGCATTCCTCTTGAAGCTGGTTGAGAGAACGCCAAGAGTGTGCAAAGCTGTCATCAAGGCAAAGGGTGGCTACTTTGAAAAATCTAAAATCTAAAATATATTTTTCATTTTTTTTAAACATTTTTTTTGGTTACTACATGATTCCATATGTGTCTTCACTACTATTTTACAATGTATAAAATAGTCAAATTAAAGAAAAACCCTTGAATGTGTAGGAGTGTCCAAATGTTTGACTGGTACTGTATATTACATTATTTTATAGCTATTTATGACACCTACATATAAAAGTGTCAAAAAACCTGCCATACAAGGCAAAACACTTCATTACACCAAAGCCTATGTGTCAAAAGTATGTTAAATCTTAAAAATCTTTGTAATTGCACACATACAGTATTTATGTCAGACAAGCACCTCTATCCCAATGCTCTGTTTGTGATGACTGGGATGAATTCAGGAGCAGAATTTCAGGAGCAGGACAAGACACACTCTGATGACTGTATAATTACCATGGTTACAACAACAGAAACCCTTCTGACACCTTCAAATTTCACCAGCAGGTCAGACAACTGTATAATTACCATGGTTACAACAACAGAAACCCTTCTGACACCTTCACATTTCACCAGCAGGTCAGACAACTGTATAATTACCATGGTTACAACAACAGAAACCCTGTGTTGTCACCCTCCACGTTTCACCAGCAGGTCAGACAACTGTATAATTACCATGGTTACAACAACAGAAACCCTGTGTTGTCACCCTTCACGTTTCACCAGTGTTGGAAGCTCTACCACTATGCAAATGTTCCGCACTCACACAGAATATATAATGGTAACGCACAGACAATTAAAACGAGGGACTAAAACCACCTGCTGCTGACCGACAGCGCATGTTAATATCTGCAAATGGGGGAATGTAAAACCGCCTTGAATAAAGCAAAAGGGAATTGAGCATCGAGCTCCGTGCCTGGCCTTGACGATCTGGAAGGTTCTAGTGGATAGAGGGTTGAGATATGAAACAAGTTGATATTTTTGAATCTGAGCTGTTGTATACCAGAGTGCTATCGCTCTACGGTGATTTAAAAAAAAATATATATATATAAACATTACAGCTAATGAGGTATTTTTAATTGCAAATAACAGGTAATTAGGCTCGGTTTCATTTATGAAGCTGAAAAGTTCATCGACCACTTAGAGTATGTGTCAGTTATGCTTATGTATTAACACTGGATAAACATATCCTGTTACTACCCCACACACACACACACACACACACACACACACACACACACACACACACACACACACACACACACACACACACACACACACACACACACACACACACACACACACACACACACACACACACACACGCACACGCACGCACACGCACACACACACACACACACACACACACACACGCACACACACACACGCGTCCTCCTCCTGGTTTTCCCCTAGTCTCTGTTTCTCGGCCTCCTGGTTTCCCCCTAGTCTCTCTGTTGTCTCTGGCTAGGTAGTTCCCCCCTCCAACCCTAATGGTCTGTCTATTCATTTCTCTGTATAGGGACACATAGTGGCTAGGTAGTTCTCCCCTCCAACCCTAATGGTCTGTCTATTCATTTCTCTGTATAGGGACACATAGTGGCTAGGTAGTTCTCCCCTCCAACCCTAATGGTCTGTCTATTCATTTCTCTCTTTCTGTTTGTTTCTCGTTTCAAATATAAAACAGTCATCTTATTTTCCTCACACGCACACACACACACACACACACACACACACACACACACACACACACACACACACACACACCTCCACTAACACCAACCAGAGGGTTTTTAAAGACGTTCATCCCACAGCTAATTAAAATACCATACCTCCAAAAAAAAACGATTCACTCAGAGTTATCCTCCCTTCCCTTCCCTGATTAACTAACTAACACCTGTGCTGCCAGATCAATTAAAGCTTCATTTGCACACACTACTAATGGCCTGGCGCAGGCCTCGGTTAATATGAAGATCATATCCTGTACTCCAGCTAGAGGAGGCAGGTAGCCTAGTGGTTAGAGTGTAGAGGAGGCAGGTAGCCTAGTGGTTAGAGTGTAGAGGAGGCAGGTAGCCTAGTGGTTAGAGTGTAGAGGAGGCAGGTAGCCTAGTGGTGGTTAGAGTGGTAGAGTGGCGGCAGGTAGCCTAGTGGTTAGAGTGTAGGGGCGCCAGGGTAGCCTAGTGGTTAGAGTGTAGAGGCGGCAGGGTAGCCTAGTGGTTAGAGCGTTGGACTAGTAACCCCGGAAGGTTGCAACATCTACAGGGAGAGCTGGAATATTCAAGCTCCCCTGGGTGCTGCCATAGAGTTACATTAGAAGTGCCCATCCGAGAAGGAGGCTCAAGGTAAACATTTGCATCCAACACTACAGGCCTGAAAAGGTTGAATACATTGGGCTGTCAATCCATCTGCCGCGTAAACAAACAAACAAACTCGGGAAACTGGTAAATCTCAGACTTCAATGAGTTCAAGACAACTGGCAACAGTCGTCCAACTCGTAATTCCAAGTCGGGAACTGGGGCCTCTTTTCTAAAGCTCTGACCTGAATATCACTGACGTCATTATGCAACTTTTTGTTTTTTTCCAAGGTTCCCAGTTGTCTTGAAAGCAACATAATTAACAGAGTTCCCAGTTGTCTTGAAAGCAACATAATTAACAGAGAACGCCAGACTTTGATGACAAAGTTTGATGACAAAATGCACCCACAGGAAGGACCCTTGCGCCAGCTTCCTGTTCAACTGAGCACAGCACAACAATGTGAGTCCAAAAATGTCTTGTATGCTGGTACATAAATTATGTAATATTGCCAGGGAGATATGTATACTGTAGCTAAGAAATTAATGTTGTGTTAGTAGACCATGTGCCTCACCCCTAATACTTCGGTCACTTTCCCCCTTATAACAACCTACTGGTCTGACTTGGTGGTGCACAAGTAGCCTATAGCCTGTTTTAGAGAAATGCCATCATTGAATATTGTAAGAGCTTTCATTGTCTGCTTATATGCCCCTTTATTTATCCTACAGTTCTGACTTGGTGTACAGGGATAATACTGTAAGAACGGCCCACGTTCTGAATTCTGTCGCTGTACATCTCATAAGTGTGTAAGAAATAGAGATATTGACTACGTTCGTCCTAGCCTCGCTCATTAAAACGTCTTAATCGCAAATTACAGATTGCCTCTTATCTTCTCATCGTTCCCTTATGTCATAGTTAGTACTTCTCAATTGTCAGTAGAAACCACATTTGTTTATTAAACAAGTCAGCCATATCAGCTATGTTTAATTTTATTTTTAAAGGAGGTTAAAGGAGTCTGAATGAACTGGTTCGATGCCAGACAAGGCTCAGCTGATCGCCAGGTGTAGCCAGGGACATGATTCACTGCATGGTGCTGAACAGACAGCTCTGCTGTTGAGACAGCTTTATGTAGGGCCCTAACAGTCTGTGGTCACCATTTCTCCCTGTTATTAGTGCAATTCATGTCTTCTTTAGTGTTGTATCAAAAATAAATATGTTGAGTTTACCCCACCAAGATTAATATTCTACAACCTCCACTGTCATAGTGTATAGGTAAACAGTCAACACCAGGGGTACCCCACCAAGATTAATATTCTACAACCTCCACTGTCATAGTGTAGAGTTAAACAGTCAACACCAGGGGTACCCCACCAAGATTAATATTCTACAACCTCCACTGTCATAGTGTAGAGTTAAACAGTCAACACCAGGG
>NW_024609154.1:75000-90000 GCF_018296145.1 Oncorhynchus tshawytscha
CAGGTGTAAACATCAACCAGACAACCACACCTGAGAGGAGCTCCTAACCAAGGTGTAAACATCAACCAGACAACCACACCTGAGAGGAGCTCCTAACCAAGGTGTAAACATCAACCAGACAACCACACCTGAGAGGAGCTCCTAACCAGTGTAAACAGCAACCAGCGCTCCCACACCTGAGAGGAGCTGCCTAACCAAGGTGTAAACAGTTCAACCAGACAAACACACCTGAGAGGAGCTCCTAACCAAGGTGTAAACATCAACCAGACAACCACACCTGAGAGGAGCTCCTAACCAAGGTGTAAACATCAACCAGACAACCACACCTGAGAGGAGCTCCTAACCAAGGTGTAAACATCAACCAGACAACCACACCTGAGAGGAGCTCCTAACCAAGGTGTAAACATCAACCAGACAACCACACCTGAGAGGAGCTCCTAACCAAGGTGTAAACATCAACCAGACAACCACACCTGAGAGGAGCTCCTAACCAAGGTGTAAACATCAACCAGACAACCACACCTGAGAGGAGCTCCTAACCAAGGTGTAAACATCAACCAGACAACCACACCTGAGAGGAGCTCCTAACCAAGGTGTAAACATCAACCAGACAACCACACCTGAGAGGAGCTCCTAACCAAGGTGTAAACATCAACCAGACAACCACACCTGAGAGGAGCTCCTAACCAAGGTGTAAACATCAACCAGACAACCACACCTGAGAGGAGCTCCTAACCAAGGTGTAAACATCAACCAGACAACCACACCTGAGAGGAGCTCCTAACCAAGGTGTAAACAGCAACCAGACAAACACACCTGAGAGGAGCTCCTAACCAAGGTGTAAACATCAACCAGACAACCACACCTGAGAGGAGCTCCTAACCAAGGTGTAAACATCAACCAGACAACCACACCTGAGAGGAGCTCCTAACCAAGGTGTAAACATCAACCAGACAACCACACCTGAGAGGAGCTCCTAACCAAGGTGTAAACATCAACCAGACAACCACACCTGAGAGGAGCTCCTAACCAAGGTGTAAACATCAACCAGACAACCACACCTGAGAGGAGCTCCTAACCAAGGTGTAAACAGCAACCAGACAACCACACCTGAGAGGAGCCCTAACCAAGGTGTAAACAGCAACCAGACAACCACACCTGAGAGGAGCTCCTAACCAAGGTGTAAACATCAACCAGACAACCACACCTGAGAGGAGCTCCTAACCAAGGTGCGGACAGAGTAGGACAGCAGCCAGTAGGACAGCAGACAGTAGGACAGTAGACTGTAGGACAGCATACAGTAGGACAGCAGACAGTAGGACAGCATACAGTAGGACAGCAGACAGTAGGACAGCAGACAGCAGAGAGTAGGACAGCAGCCAGGACAGGACAGCAGCCAGCATACAGGACAGCAGACAGTAGGACAGCAGACAGTAGGACAGCAGACAGTAGGACAGCAGACAGTAGGAGAGCAGCCACACTGGGTCTGTACATAGTCAAAGGTAGGCTGAGAGGGGACTCTTTTGGTAGGTACACCTACAGCTCTGTGGAACATTGGGTCTGTACATAGTCAATGGTAGGCTGAGAGGGGACTCTTTTGGTAGGTACACCTACAGCTCTGTGGAACACTGGGTCTGTACATAGTCAATGGTAGGCTGAGAGGGGACTCTTTTGGTCGGTACACCTACAGCTCATCCCTTGGCAGCAGCACTGTAGACTACTTCCTCACCGACCAAAACCCAGAGACTTCCCAGTCAGCCCACTAACACCTCTCTCAGAGCCTTCACAGTCAGCCCACTAACACCTCTCTCAGAGCCTTCACAGTCAGCCCACTAACACCTCTCTCAGAGCCTTCACAGTCAGCCCACTAACACCTCTCTCAGAGCCTTCACAGTCAGCCCACTAACACCTCTCCCAGAGCCTTCACAGTCAGCCCACTAACACCTCTCTCAGAGCCTTCACAGTCAGCCCACTAACACCTCTCTCAGAGCCTTCACAGTCAGCCCACTAACACCTCTCAGAGACCACAGTAAAATCACTGTGTATCTGAGAACAGCAGAAGCCAACCATGAAACATTATGGCCCATTAAAATACATGGTACCAAACAGGCCCATAGATGTAGAGCAAACAGTAAAGACATCTACCAAATAAAGCGATTTAAGTAGCTAAAACAAAAATACAATCTCTCCTGGACAACTTTTTATCCTTAAGACTCTCCAACAGGAGCAAATCTGACCGTTTTAAACATAAACTTTATATTTGACAAATGGTCCTCCTTGGCCAATCGCATTGGGGTGGCAGGGTAGGCTAGTGGTTAGAGTGGAGGGGCGGCAGGTAGCCTAGTGGTTAGAGTGGAGGGGCGGCAGGGTAGGCTAGTGGTTAGAGTGGAGGGGCGGCAGGTAGCCTAGTGGTTAGAGTGGAGGGGCGGCAGGGTAGGCTAGTGGTTAGAGTGGAGGGGCGGCAGGGTAGGCTAGTGGTTAGAGTGGAGGGGCGGCAGGGTAGGCTAGTGGTTAGAGTGGAGGGGCGGCAGGTAGCCTAGTGGTTAGAGTGGAGGGGCGACAGCGTAGCCTAGTTGTTAGAGTGTAGAGGTGGCAGGGTAGCCTAGTGGTTAGAGTGGAGGGGCGGCAGTGTAGCCTAGTGGTTAGAGTGGAGAGGAGGCAGGTAGCCTAGTGGTTAGAGTGTAGAGGCGGCAGGGTAGCCTAGTGGTTAGAGTGTAGAGGCGGCAGGGTAGCCTAGTGGTTAGAGTGAGGGGCGGCAGGTAGCCTAGTGGTTAGAGTGGAGGGCGGCAGTGTAGCCTAGTGGTTAGAGTGTAGAGGTGGCAGGGTAGCCTAGTGGTTAGAGTGTAGAGGTGGCAGGGTAGCCTAGTGGTTAGAGTGTAGAGGCGGCAGGGTAGCCTAGTGGTTAGAGTGGAGGGGCGGCAGGTAGCCTAGTGGTTAGAGTGGAGGGCGGCAGCGTAGCCTAGTGGTTAGAGTGTAGAGGTGGCAGGGTAGCCTAGTTGTTAGAGTGTAGAGGTGGCAGGGTAGCCTAGTGGTTAGAGTGTAGAGGTGGCAGGGTAGCCTAGTGGTTAGAGTGGAGGCGGCAGGGTAGCCTAGTTGTTAGAGTGTAGAGGTGGAAGGGTAGCCTAGTGGTTAGAGTGGAGGGGCGACAGCGTAGCCTAGTTGTTAGAGTGTAGAGGTGGCAGCGTAGCCTAGTGGTTAGAGTGGAGGGGTGGCAGCGTAGCCTAGTGGTTAGAGTGGGGGCGGCAGCGTAGCCTAGTGGTTAGAGTGGAGGGCGGCAGGCGTAGCCTAGTGGTTAGAGTGAGAGGGCGGCAGGTAGCCTAGTGGTTAGAGTGGAGGAGCGGCAGGGTAGCCTAGTGGTTAGAGTGTAGAGGCGGCAGCGTAGCCTAGTGGTTAGAGTGTAGAGGTGGCAGGGTAGCCTAGTTGTTAGAGTGTAGAGGTGGCAGGGTAGCCTAGTGGTTAGAGTGTAGAGGCGGCAGGGTAGCCTAGTGGTTAGAGTGGAGGGCGGCAGGTAGCCTAGTGGTTAGAGTGGAGGGGTGGTAGGGTAGCCTAGTGGTTAGAGTGGAGGGGTGGTAGGGTAGTCTAGTGGTTAGAGTGGAGGGGCGGCAGCGTAGCCTAGTGGTTAGAGTGTAGAGGCGGCAGGTAGCCTAGTGGTTAGAGTGTAGAGGCGGCAGGGTAGCCTAGTGGTTAGAGTGGAGGGGCGGCAGGTAGCCTAGTGGTTAGAGTGGAGGGCGGCAGTGTAGCCTAGTGGTTAGAGTGTAGAGGTGGCAGGGTAGCCTAGTTGTTAGAGTGTAGAGGTGGCAGGGTAGTCTAGTGGTTAGAGTGTAGAGGCAGCAGGGTAGCCTAGTGGTTAGAGTGGAGGGGCGGCAGGTAGCCTAGTGGTTAGAGTGGAGGGGGCGGCAGCGTAGCCTAGTTGTTAGAGTGTAGAGGTGGCAGGGTAGCCTAGTGGTTAGAGTGTAGAGGTGGCAGGGTAGCCTAGTGGTTAGAGTGTAGAGGTGGCAGGGTAGCCTAGTGGTTAGAGTGGAGGGCGGCAGGGTAGCCTAGTTGTTAGAGAGTAGAGGTGGAAGGGTAGCCTAGTGGTTAGAGTGGAGGGCGACAGCGTAGCCTAGTTGTTAGAGTGTAGAGGTGGCAGCGTAGCCTAGTGGTTAGAGTGGAGGGTGGCAGCGTAGCCTAGTGGTTAGAGTGGAGGGGCGGCAGCGTAGCCTAGTGGTTAGAGTGGAGAGGCGGCAGCGTAGCCTAGTGGTTAGAGTGGAGGGCGGCAGGTAGCCTAGTGGTTAGAGTGGAGGAGGCGGCAGGGTAGCCTAGTGGTTAGAGTGAGAGGCGGCAGCGTAGCCTAGTGGTTAGAGTGTAGAGGTGGCAGGGTAGCCTAGTGGTTAGAGTGTAGAGGCGGCAGGGTAGCCTAGTGGTTAGAGTGGAGGGGCGGCAGGTAGCCTAGTGGTTAGAGTGGAGAGGTGGCAGGGTAGCCTAGTGGTTAGAGTGGAGGGGTGGCAGCGTAGCCTAGTGGTTAGAGTGGAGGGGCGGCAGCGTAGCCTAGTTGTTAGAGTGTAGAGGTGGCAGGGTAGCCTAGTGGTTAGAGTGTAGAGGTGGCAGGGTAGCCTAGTTGTTAGAGTGTAGAGGTGGCAGGGTAGCCTAGTGGTTAGAGTGTAGAGGTGGCAGGGTAGCCTAGTGGTTAGAGTGGAGGGGCGGCAGGGTAGCCTAGTTGTTAGAGTGTAGAGGTGGCAGGGTAGCCTAGTGGTTAGAGTGGAGGGGCGACAGCGTAGCCTAGTTGTTAGAGTGTAGAGGTGGCAGGGTAGCCTAGTGGTTAGAGTGGAGGGGCGGCAGCGTAGCCTAGTTGTTAGAGTGTAGAGGTGGCAGGGTAGCCTAGTGGTTAGAGTGGAGGGGCGGCAGGTAGCCTAGTGGTTAGAGTGGAGGGGCGGGGCGGTAGGTAGCCTAGTGGTTAGAGTGGAGGGGCGGCAGCGTAGCCTAGTGGTTAGAGTGGAGGGGTGGCAGGTAGCCTAGTGGTTAGAGTGTAGAGGCGGCAGGGTAGCCTAGTGGTTAGAGTGGAGGGGCGGCAGGTAGCCTAGTGGTTAGAGTGGAGGGGCGGCAGGTAGCCTAGTGGTTAGAGTGGAGGAGCGGCAGGGTAGCCTAGTGGTTAGAGTGGAGGGGCGGCAGGGTAGCCTAGTGGTTAGAGTGGAGGGGCGGCTGGGTAGCCTAGTGGTTAGAGTGGAGGGGTGGCAGCGTAGCCTAGTGGTTAGAGTGTAGAGGCGGCAGGGTAGCCTAGTGGTTAGAGTGGAGGGGCGGCAGCGTAGCCTAGTGGTTAGAGTGGAGGGCGGCAGGTAGCCTAGTGGTTAGAGTGGAGGGAGCGGCAGGGTAGCCTAGTGGTTAGAGTGGAGGGGCGTCAGCGTAGCCTAGTGGTTAGAGTGGAGGGGCGGCTGGGTAGCCTAGTGGTTAGAGTGGAGGGGCGGCAGCGTAGCCTAGTTGTTAGAGTGTAGAGGTGGCAGGGTAGCCTAGTGGTTAGAGGGGGGCGGCAGCGTAGCCTAGTGGTTAGAGTGGAGGGGCGGCAGCGTAGCCTAGTGGTTAGAGTGGAGGGCGGCAGCGTAGCCTAGTGGTTAGAGTGGAGGGCGGCAGGTAGCCTAGTGGTTAGAGTGTAGAGACGGCAGGGTAGCCTAGTTGTTAGAGTGTAGAGGCGGCAGGTAGCCTAGTGGTTAGAGTGGAGGCGGCAGCGTAGCCTAGTGGTTAGAGTGTAGAGGCGGCAGGGTAGCCTAGTGGTTAGAGTGGAGGGCGGCAGCGTAGCCTAGTGGTTAGAGTGGAGGGGCGGCAGGTAGCCTAGTGGTTAGAGTGGAGGGCGGCAGGGTAGCCTAGTGGTTAGAGTGGAGGGCGGCAGCGTAGCCTAGTGGTTAGAGTGGAGGGGTGGCAGGGTAGCCTAGTGGTTAGAGTGGAGGGGTGGTAGGGTAGCCTAGTGGTTAGAGTGGAGGGGCGGCAGCGTAGCCTAGTGGTTAGAGTGTAGAGGCGGCAGGGTAGCCTAGTGGTTAGAGTGGAGGGGCGGCAGGTAGCCTAGTGGTTAGAGTGGAGGAGCGGCAGGGTAGCCTAGTGGTTAGAGTGGAGGGGCGTCAGCGTAGCCTAGTGGTTAGAGTGGAGGGGCGGCTGGGTAGCCTAGTGGTTAGAGTGGAGGGGTGGCAGGTAGCCTAGTGGTTAGAGTGTAGAGGCGGCAGGGTAGCCTAGTGGTTAGAGTGGAGGGGCGGCAGCGTAGCCTAGTGGTTAGAGTGGAGGGGCGGCAGGTAGCCTAGTGGTTAGAGTGGAGGAGCGGCAGGGTAGCCTAGTGGTTAGAGTGGAGGGGCGTCAGCGTAGCCTAGTGGTTAGAGTGGAGGGGCGGCTGGGTAGCCTAGTGGTTAGAGTGGAGGGCGGCAGCGTAGCCTAGTTGTTAGAGTGTAGAGGTGGCAGGGTAGCCTAGTGGTTAGAGTGGAGGGCGGCAGCGTAGCCTAGTGGTTAGAGTGGGGGCGGCAGCGTAGCCTAGTGGTTAGAGTGGAGGGGCGGCAGCGTAGCCTAGTGGTTAGAGTGGAGGGCGGCAGCGTAGCCTAGTGGTTAGAGTGTAGAGACGGCAGGGTAGCCTAGTTGTTAGAGTGTAGAGGCGGCAGGTAGCCTAGTGGTTAGAGTGGTAGAGGCGGCAGCGTAGCCTAGTGGTTAGAGTGTAGAGGCGGCAGGGTAGCCTAGTGGTTAGAGTGGAGGGCGGCAGCGTAGCCTAGTGGTTAGAGTGGAGGGGCGGCAGGTAGCCTAGTGGTTAGAGTGGAGGGCGGCAGGGTAGCCTAGTGGTTAGAGTGGAGGGGCGGCAGCGTAGCCTAGTGGTTAGAGTGGAGGGGTGGTAGGGTAGCCTAGTGGTTAGAGTGGAGGGGTGGTAGGGTAGTCTAGTGGTTAGAGTGGAGGGGCGGCAGCGTAGCCTAGTGGTTAGAGTGTAGAGGCGGCAGGGTAGCCTAGTGGTTAGAGTGGAGGGCGGCAGCGTAGCCTAGTGGTTAGAGTGGAGGGGTGGCAGGGTAGACTAGTGGTTAGAGTGGAGGGCGGCAGCGTAGCCTAGTGGTTAGAGTGGAGGGGCGGCAGGGTAGCCTAGTGGTTAGAGTGGAGGGGCGGCAGGGTAGCCTAGTGGTTAGAGTGGAGGGGCGGCAGGGTAGACTAGTGGTTAGAGTGGAGGGGCGGCAGCGCAGCCTAGTGGTTAGAGCGTTGGACTAGTAACCAGAAGGTTGCAAGTTCAAACCCCGAGCTGACAAGGTACAAATCTGTCGTTCTGCCCTTGAACAGGCAGTTAACCCACTGTTCCTAGGCCGTCATTGAAAATAAGAATTTGTTCTTAACTGACTTGCCTAGTAAAATAAAAAAATAAAGGTAAAATAGCAAAACCCCCCAAATATAATAGAGAATGAATACTGGTTTGATAACGATTGCAAAAATCTAAGAAAGTCATTGAGAAATATATCTAATCAAAAACACAGAGAACCAGACAACAACAATATACGGGGAAACACTGAAGCAATACAAACACACCCTGAGAACAAAAAGGAACAGCACATTAGAAATCAGCTGGATGGAACTGAGGAATCCATAGAATCAAACCACTTCTGGGAGAATTGGAATAAATGAAACAAACCTCATCATGAGGAATTGGCTCTCCAAGATGGGGATATGTGGAGAAATCACTTTGCAAACCTCTATAGCAATATAACAAAGAGCCCAGAACAAAAAGATAAACAAGACAAATAAACAAATCCTTGAATCAGCAGTCAAAGACTATCAGAATCCTGTGGCTACCCCAATTACAGAAGAAGGATTATTGGAAAAACGACGCACTCTCAAACCCAAAGAGGCCTGTGGTGCTGACGGTATTTTAAATGAAATGATCAAATATACAGACCACGAATTCAAATTGGCTAAACTCAAACTCTTCAACATTATCCTCACTGCAGGTATTTTCCCGATATTTGGAACCAAGGATTGATCACACCAATCTATACAAATGGAGACAAATTTGACCCAAATAATTACAGAGGAATTGGCATTGGGGTAGATTCTCTGCAGTATCATAAATAGCAGACTAGATCATTTCCTTGATGAACAATCGATCGTACAACAGACCACATTTTTCCACGCTCTTAATTGACAAACAATTAAACCAGAACAAAGACACAATCTACTCGTGTTTCCAGACTTCTGTAAGCGTCTGATTCCAGCTCACACTCTCAAACATGTAGATCCCCTGAACGCAGCTCAGCCCCTGGCCCCAGCTATCTGCCCCTGGACCCAGCTATCTGCCCTGGGACCCAGCTACCTGCCCCTGGACCCAGCTACCTGCCCCTGGACCCAGCTACCTGCCCTGGGACCCAGCTACCTGCCCCTGGACCCAGCTACCTGCCCCTGGACCCAGCTACCTGCCCTGGGACCCAGCTACCTGCCCCTGGACCCAGCTACCTGCCCCTGGACCCAGCTATCTGCCCCTGGACCCAGCTACCTGCCCTGGGACCCAGCTACCTGCCCTGGGACCCAGCTACCTGCCCTGGGACCCAGCTACCTGCCCTGGGACCCAGCTACCTGCCCCTGGACCCAGCTACCTGCCCTGGGACCCAGCTACCTGCCCCTGGACCCAGCTACCTGCCCTGGACCCAGCTACCTGCCCTGGGACCCAGCTACCTGCCCCTGGACCCAGCTACCTGCCCTGGACCCAGCTACCTGCCCCTGGACCCAGCTACCTGCCCCTGGACCCAGCTACCTGCCCCTGGACCCAGCTACCTGCCCTGGGACCCAGCTACCTGCCCCTGGACCCAGCTACCAGCCCCTGGACCCAACTACCAGCCCCTGGACCCAGCTACCTGCCCCTGGACCCAGCTACCAGCCCCTGGACCCAGCTACCAGCCCCTGGACCCAGCTACCTGCCCTGGGACCCAGCTACCTGCCCCTGGACCCAGCTACCAGCCCCTGGACCCAGCTACCTGCCCCTGGACCCAGCTACCAGCCTCCTCCTGTGTTCCTTTACTAATAAACACCTGCTGCTCCCTGTGCTTTAAACCAGCTCTCTGGCTCCCATCGTGTTCATCACAACTTCAAAGGAGCGTTGGATTAAATTTGGCACAAAGGTATTTTTATTATTATAAACTAATAGAAAGTGGTATTAGAGGGAGAACATATGATTGTATTACATCAATGTACACTAAAAACAAAATGTGTGGTTAAAATTGGCAACAAGCAAACAGACTTCTTCTCTCAGGGCTGCTCAATAAGTCCAACACTATTTAACATCTACATTAATGAATTGGCAAAAACAGAAGAATTGGCAGCACCTGGTATCACCCTACACAACACTGAAATCAAGTGTCTGCTGTAGACAGATGACCTGGTGCTGCTGTCTCCCACTAAGGAGGGTCTGCTGTCTCTCACTAAGGAGGGTCTGTTGTCTCCCACTAAGGAGGGTCTGCTGTCTCCTACTAAGGAGGGTCTGTTGTCTCCCACTAAGGAGGGTCTGCTGTAGACAGATGGCCTGGTGCTGCTGTCTCCCACTAAGGAGGGTCTGCTGTCTCCCACTAAGGAGGGTCTGTTGTCTCCCAATAAGGAGGGTCTGCTGTCTCCTACTAAGGAGGGTCTGCTGTCTCCCACTAAGGAGGGTCTGCTGTAGACAGATGACCTGGTGCTGCTGTCTCCCACTAAGGAGGGTCTGCTGTAGACAGATGACCTGGTGCTGCTGTCTCCCACTAAGGAGGGTCTGTTGTCTCCCACTAAGGAGGGTCTGCTGTAGACAGATGACCTGGTGCTGCTGTCTCCCACTAAGGAGGGTCTGTTGTCTCCCACTAAGGAGGGTCTGTTGTCTCCCACTAAGGAGGGTCTGTTGTCTCCCACTAAGGAGGGTCTGCTGTAGACAGATGACCTGGTGCTGCTGTCTCCCACTAAGGAGGGTCTGCTGTCTCCCACTAAGGAGGGTCTGCTGTCTCCCACTAAGGAGGGTCTGCTGTCTCCCACTAAGGAGGGTCTGCTGTAGACAGATGACCTGGTGCTGCTGTCTCCCACTAAGGAGGGTCTGCTGTAGACAGATGACCTGGTGCTGCTGTCTCCCACTAAGGAGGGTCTGCTGTAGACGGGCTCTGACCGTTAATCACAGGTTCTGTCTGACCTGGGCTCTGACCGTTAACCACAGGTTCTGTCTGACCTGGGCTCTGACCGTTAACCACAGGTTCTGTCTGACCTGGGCTCTGACCGTTAATCACAGGTTCTGTCAGACCTGGGCTCTGACAGTTAACCACAGGTTCTGTCTGGGCTCTGACCGTTAACCACAGGTTCTGTCTGGGCTCTGACAGTTAACCACAGGTTCTGTCAGACCTGGGCTCTGACCGTTAACCACAGGTTCTGTCTGGGCTCTGACCGTTAACCACAGGTTCTGTCTGACCTGGGCTCTGACCGTTAATCACAGGTTCTGTCTGACCTGGGCTCTGACAGTTAACCACAGGTTCTGTCTGACCTGGGCTCTGACCGTTAACCACAGGTTCTGTCTGACCTGGGCTCTGAACGTTAACCACAGGTTCTGTCTGACCTGGGCCCTGACCGTTAACCACAGGTTCTCTCTGACCTGGGCTCTGAACGTTAACCACAGGTTCTGTCTGGGCTCTGACCGTTAACCACAGGTTCTGTCTGACCTGGGCTCTGACCGTTAACCACAGGTTCTGTCTGGGCTCTGACCGTTAACCACAGGTTCTGTCTGGGCTCTGACCGTTAACCACAGGTTCTGTCTGGGCTCTGACCGTTAATCACAGGTTCTGTCTGGGCTCTGACCGTTAACCACAGGTTCTGTCTGGGCTCTGACCGTTAACCACAGGTTCTGTCTGGGCTCTGACCGTTAACCACAGGTTCTGTCTGGGCTCTGACCGTTAACCACAGGTTCTGTCTGGGCTCTGACCGTTAATCACAGGTTCTGTCTGGGCTCTGACCGTTAACCACAGGTTCTGTCTGACTTGGGCTCTGACCATTAACCACAGGTTCTGTCAGACCTGGGCTCTGACCGTTAACCACAGGTTCTGTCTGACCTGGGCTCTGACCGTTAACCACAGGTTCTGTCTGACCTGGGCTCTGACCGTTAACCACAGGTTCTGTCTGACCTGGGCTCTGACCGTTAACCACAGGTTCTGTCTGGGCTCTGACCGTTAACCACAGGTTCTGTCTGGGCTCTGACCGTTAACCACAGGTTCTGTCTGGGCTCTGTTAACCACAGGTTCTGTCTGGGCTCTGACCGTTAACCTAAAAAAACCTGACTATAATTATATTCCAAAAAAGGATGACAAATATAAATTCTATTTGGACACAGTTCTATTAGAACACACCAAAAAACAACACGTATGTAGGACTAAATATCAGCAACATATGAAGCTTTCACATGGCTGAGATTTCGCATGGCTGAGAGACAAATCTTTCACATGGCTGAGAGACAAATCTTTCACATGGCTGAGAGACAAATCTTTCACATGGCTGAGAGACAAATCTTTCACATGGCTGAGAGACAAATCTTTCACATGGCTGAGAGACAAAGCATTCACATGGCTGAGAGACAAATCTTTCACATGGCTGAGAGACAAAGCATTCGCATGGCTGAGAGACAAAGCATTCGCATGGCTGAAACAAAAGATGGCAAAGCTTTCACATGGCTGAGAGACAAAGCATTCGCATGGCTGAGAGACAAATCTTTCACATGGCTGAGAGACAAAGCATTCGCATGGCTGAGAGACAAAGCTTTCACATGGCTGAGAGACAAAGCTTCACATGGCTGAGAGACAAAGCTTTCACATGGCTGAGAGACAAAGCTTTCACATGGCTGAGAGACAAATCTTTCACATGGCTGAGAGACTAAGCTTTCACATGGCTGAGAGACAAATCTTTCACATGGCTGAGAGACAAATCTTTCACATGGCTGAGAGACAAATCTTTCACATGGCTGAGAGACTAAGCATTCACATGGCTGAGAGACAAATCTTTCACATGGCTGAGAGACAAATCTTTCACATGGCTGAGAGACAAAGCAAGAAGAGCATTCTATGCCATTAAAAGGAACATTAAAATCAAAATTCCAATTAGAATCTGTCTCAAACTTTTTCAATCGGTTATAGAACTAATTGATCTGTATGGCAGTGAAGTATGGGGTCCACTCTCTAATAATGAATTGACCAAATGGGACAAACATCCAATTGAAACACTGCAGAGTTTTGCCAGACTGTAATAGAAGTAAAAAGAAAAACTCAAAATAATTCATGTAGATCAGAATGAGGCCAAAACCCCCTGCTCATTCAAAACATCACATTTACAACCATCTAAAAACAAGTGCCCCAAAACGTTCCATCACACAGCTCTACAATGTCAAGTGAAGAGCCAGCTGGTTCTGAGAATCAGTTCACTAACCCAAACCAACCCCATAGAGCCTCAGGACAGCACTCAGCCAGCTGGTACTGAGGCTCAGTTCACTAACCCAAAGCAACCCCATAGAGCCTCAGGACAGCACTCAGCCAGCTGGTACTGAGGCTCAGTTCACTAACCCAAACCAACCCCATAGAGCCTCAGGACAGCACTCAGCCAGCTGGTTCTGAGGCTCAGTTCACTAACCCAAACCAACCCCATAGAGCCTCAGGACAGCACTCAGCCAGCTGGTACTGAGGCTCAGTAGAGCCTCAGGACAGCACTCAGCCAGCTGGTACTGAGGCTCTAACCCAAACCAACCCCATAGAGCCTCAGGACAGCACTCAGCCAGCTGGTACTGAGGCTCAGTTCACTAACCCAAACCAACCCCATAGAGCCTCAGGACAGCACTCAGCCAGCTGGTACTGAGGCTCAGTTCACTAACCCAAACCAACCCCATAGAGCCTCAGGACAGCACTCAGCCAGCTGGTACTGAGGCTCAGTTCACTAACCCAAACCAACCCCATAGAGCCTCAGGACAGCACTCAGCCAGCTGGTTCTGAGGCTCAGTTCACTAACCCAAACCAACCCCATAGGCTCAGCCAGCTGGTACTGAGGCTCAGTTCACTAACCCAAACCAACCCCATAGAGCCTCAGGACAGCACTCAGCCAGCTGGTACTGAGGCTCAGTTCACTAACCCAAACCAACCCCATAGAGCCTCAGGACAGCACTCAGCCAGCTGGTACTGAGGCTCAGTTCACTAACCCAAACCAACCCCATAGAGCCTCAGGACAGCACTCAGCCAGCTGGTACTGAGGCTCAGTTCACTAACCCAAACCAACCCCATAGAGCCTCAGGACAGCACTCAGCCAGCTGGTACTGAGGCTCAGTTCACTAACCCAAACCAACCCCATAGAGCCTCAGGACAGCACTCAGCCAGCTGGTACTGAGGCTCAGTTCACTAACCCAAACCAACCCCATAGAGCCTCAGGACAGCACTCAGCCAGCTGGTACTGAGGCTCAGTTCACTAACCCAAACCAACCCCATAGAGCCTCAGGACAGCACTCAGCCAGCTGGTACTGAGGCTCAGTTCACTAACCCAAACCAACCCCATAGAGCCTCCAACTCAGCCAGCTGGTACTGAGGCTCAGTTCACTAACCCAAACCAACCCCATAGAGCCTCAGGACAGCACTCAGCCAGCTGGTACTGAGGCTCAGTTCACTAACCCAAACCAACCCCATAGATCCTCAGGACAGCACTCAGCCAGCTGGTACTGAGGCTCAGTTCACTAACCCAAACCAACCCCATAGAGACTCAGGACAGCACTCAGCCAGCTGGTTCTGAGGCTCAGTTCACTAACCCAAACCAACCCCATAGAGCCTCAGGACAGCACTCAGCCAGCTGGTTCTGAGGCTCAGTTCACTAACCCAAACCAACCCCATAGAGCCTCAGGACAGCACTCAGCCAGCTGGTTCTGAGGCTCAGTTCACTAACCCAAACCAACCCCATAGAGCCTCAGGACAGCACTCAGCCAGCTGGTTCTGAGGCTCAGTTCACTAACCCAAACCAACCCCATAGAGCCTCAGGACAGCACTCAGCCAGCTGGTACTGAGGCTCAGTTCACTAACCCAAACCAACCCCATAGAGCCTCAGGACACCCCCCCATCCACATCGATGGAACAGTAGTGGAGAGGGTAGCAAGTTTTAAGTTCCTCGGCATACACATCACAGACAAACTGAATTGGTCCACTCACACAGACAGCATCGTGAGGAAGGCGCAGCAGCGCCTCTTCAACCTCAGGAGGCTGAAGAAATTCGGCTTGTCACCAAAAGCAGTCACAAACTTCTACAGATGCACAATCGAGAGCATCCTGGCGGGCTGTATCACCGCCTGGTATGGCAACTGCACCGCCCTCAACCGTAAGGCTCTCCAGAGGGTAGTGAGGTCTGCACAACGCATCACCGGGGGCAAACTACATGCCCTCCAGGACACCTACACCACCCGATGCTACAGGAAGGCCATAAAGATCATCAAGGACATCAACCACCCGAGCCACTGCCTGTTCACCCCGCTGTCATCCAGAAGGCGAGGTCAGTACAGGTGCATCAAAGCTGGGACCGTGAGACTGAAAAACAGCTTCTATCTCAAGGCCATCAGACTGTTAAACAGCCACCACTAACATTGAGTGGCTACTGCCAACACACTGTCAATGACACTGACTCTACTCCAGCCACTTTAATAATGGGAATTGATGTGAAATCATGTAAATATATCACTAGCAACTTTAAACAATGCTACCTTATATAATGTTACTTACCCTACATTATTCATCTCATATGCATATGTGATACTGTACTCTATATCATCGACTGCATCCTTATGTAATACATGTATCACTAGCCACTTTAACTATGCCACTTGGTTTACATACTCATCTCATATGTATATACTCTACTCGATATCATCTACTGTATCTTGCCTATGCTGCTATGTACCATCACTCATTCATATATCCTTATGTACATATTCTTTATCCCCTTACACTGTGTATAAGACAGTAGTTTTTTGGAATTGTTAGTTAGATTACTTGTCCGTTATTACTGCATTGTCGG
>NW_024609154.1:95000-114773 GCF_018296145.1 Oncorhynchus tshawytscha
TTCTTCTCTCCTTTCTCCTCCTCACTCCCTCACTTCTCCTCTTCTTCTCTCCTTTTCTGCTCCTCCTCACTCCCTCACTTCTCTTCTTCCCTCCTTTCTACTCCTCACTCCCTCTCTTCTCCTCTCATTTTCTCCTTCTCACTCCCTCTCTTCTCCTCTTCCTCTCTCCTTTTCTCCTCCTCACTTCCTCTCTTCTCCTCTTCTTCTCTCCTTTTCTCCTCCTCACTCCCTCACTTCCCTTCTTCCCTCCTTTTCTCCTCCTCACTCCCTCTCTTCTCCTCTTCTCTTCCTCACTCCCTCACTTCTCCTCTTCTTCTTACCCTTCTCCTCCTCAGTCCTCCTTTCGCCTGGTCCCAGATCTGTTGGTGTTGTCTTTTATTATCACCATACGAGTTGACAAGACAAACAGAGATCTGGTGTCTTGGAGGATCAGTTATATGCCTGCATTTCAAATGAACGATTCCTAAATCCCTTGTTTGTTTGGTTTTCTCTCAACCAGATGATGCGGCCGGTGTCATTACCGTCCTGTGAGTTTAATAACTAGTGAATGTTAATACAGGGTTTCGCCGTACCGCTGTGGTTGCCGTTCGCCTGTCTACGAGGCCATGGGGTCTGGGCAACCAGTGTGGTTGCACCACTAGCCTAGGCGGCGGGCGTTAATGCCACTGTCACAGCTGAACAAATAACTTTTCCCTTTTAATTCCTCAGTAGCTTCCAGTTTGTTTTGACTAACAAACTCCTAAACAAACAGGTACATCCCTTATTAGGCAGAAGGCACCGTGCTGAATCTCATTATGAAGTGTCTTTGGCTTCGGTTGGTACTGCGTTGCCATAGTTACGCTCCAAACTCATTACTTGGTTACTGAGACGGGGTTATTGTTAATCTGAGTAATCCACGTGGATTAGAGAGATATTCTGTTGTTGTGTAATATATCTTCTGGTTCAGGGTTATGATGCTAATATTCATGGTACAGGGAGGATGGGAGGGATGAAACTAAATTATCCTGTACACTCTGGACAATTATGGCTTCTTCTGCTTCTTCTTCTGCTTCTTCTTCTACTTCTTCTCCTGCTTCTTCTTCTGCTTCTTCTTCTGCTTCTTCTTCTGCTTCTTCTTCTGCTTCTTCTTCTACTTCTGCTTCTTCTTCTTCTCCTTCTTCTTCGTCTGCGTCTTCTTCTTCTGCTTCTGCTTCTTCTGCTTCTTCTTCTGCTTATTTTTCTTCTGCTTCTTCTTCTGCTTATTTTTCTTCTGCTTCTTCTTCTGCTTATTTTTCTTCTTCTTCTTCTCCTTCTCCTTCTTCTGATTCTTCTTCTCTTTTCTTCTGTTTATTCTGCTTCTTCTCCTTATTCTTTGTCTGCGTCTTCTTCTACTTCTGCTTCTTCTACTTCTGCTTCTTCTACTTCTGCTTCTTCTTCTTCTGCTTCTTCTTATTCTGCTTCTTCTCCTTATTCTTTGTCTGCGTCTTCTTCTACTTCTGCTTCTTCTACTTCTGCTTCTTCTACTTCTGCTTCTTCTTCTTCTGCTTCTTCTTATTCTGCTTCTTCTTATTCTGCTTCTGCTTCTTGTTCTTCTTCTTCTTCTTCTTCTTCTTTCTCTTCTTCTTCTGCTTCTTCTTCTTCTTCTTCTTCTTTCTCTTCTTCTTCTGCTTCTTCTTCTTTCTCTTCTTCTTCTGCTTCTTCTTCTTTCTCTTCTAATTCTGTTTCTTCGTCTTCAGCTTCTTCTTCTGCTTATTTTTCTTCTGCTTCTTCTTCTTCTGCTTCTTCTCCTTCTGCTTCTTCTTTTCTTCCTGCAGCAGATCCCCTGTGACTACAAATCCATCACTATGATTTGAAGATTCAATCAATGTGTTGAAGTCCAGGTCACCAGTAGAAAAAGGTTCCTCCTTCTTATTTTACAAGGTGACTGCTCCCTCTCCCTTTCTCTCCACTGGGAGAGTGGAGAGAGCCTCATTCCTCTCTATTTATCATCTCACCTCCCTCTCTTCTTCTCTCTCTCTCTACTTCCTTCTCCACTCATCCACAGGAGATGACTACCCTGTCCCTTCATCTCAGCTTCTCTCCCTCAACACTCACTCCTTACCCCAGGTTACTTCAACTTGTGACTATCCAGGATAATGAAGAAAAAGGAGCTCGCTCTCTCCCTCCTTCTCCTCCCTCTCTCTCCCTCCTTCTCCTCCCTCTCTCACTCCTTCTCCTGCCTCTCTCTCTCCCTCTCTCTCTCCCTCTTTCTCCTCCCTCTCTCTCCCTCCTTCTCCTCCCTCTCTCTCCCTCCTTCTCCTCCCTCTCTCTCCCTCCTTCTCCTCCCTCTCTCTCCCTCCTTCTCCTCCCTCTCTCTCCCTCCTTCTCCTCCCTCTCTCTCTCCCTCTTTCTCCTCCCTCTCTCTCCCTCCTTCTCCTCCCTCTCTCTCCCTCCTTCTCCTCCCTCTCTCTCCCTCCTTCTCCTCCCTCTCTCCCTCCTTCTCCTGCCTCTCTCTCTCCCTCTCTCTCTCCCTCTTTCTCCTCCCTCTCTCTCCCTCCTTCTCCTCCCTCTCTCTCCCTCCTTCTCCTCCCTCTCTCCCTCCTTCTCCTGCCTCTCTCTCTCCCTCTCTCTCTCCCTCTTTCTCCTCCCTCTCTCTCCCTCCTTCTCCTCCCTCTCTCCCCCTCCTTCTCCTCCCTCTCTCACTCCTTCTCCTGCCTCTCTCTCTCCCTCTCTCTCTCCCTCTTTCTCCTCCCTCTCTCTCCCTCCTTCTCCTCCCTCTCTCTCCCTCCTTCTCCTCCCTCTCTCTCCCTCCTTCTCCTCCCTCTCTCTCCCTCCTTCTCCTCCCTCTCTCTCCCTCCTTGTCCTCCCTCTCTCTCTCCCTCTTTCTCCTCCCTCTCTCTCCCTCCTTCTCCTCCCTCTCTCTCCCTCCTTCTCCTCCCTCTCTCTCCCTCCTTCTCCTCCCTCTCTCCCTCCTTCTCCTGCCTCTCTCTCTCCCTCTCTCTCTCCCTCTTTCTCCTCCCTCTCTCCCTCCTTCTCCTCCCTCTCTCTCCCTCCTTCTCCTCCCTCTCTCCCTCCTTCTCCTGCCTCTCTCTCTCCCTCTCTCTCTCCCTCTTTCTCCTCCCTCTCTCTCCCTCCTTCTCCTCCCTCTCTCTCCCTCCTTCTCCTCCCTCTCTCTCCCTCCTTCTCCTCCCTCTCTCTCTCCCTCTTTCTCCTCTCTCTCTCTCCCTCCTTCTCCTCCCTCTCTCCCTCCCTCCCCCTCTCCCTCCCTCCTTCTCCTCCCTCTCTCTCCCTCCTTCTCCTTCTCCTCCCTCCTCTCTCCCTCCTTCTCCTCCCTCTCTCTCTCCCTCTTTCTCCTCCCTCTCTCTCCCTCCTTCTCCTCCCTCTCTCCCTCCTTCTCCTCCCCCTCTCCCTTCTCTCCTTCCTCTCTCCCTCCTTCTCCTCCCTCTCTCCCTCCTTCTCCTGCCTCTCTCTCCCTCCTTCTCCTCCCTCTCTCCCTCCTTCTCCTCCATCTCTCTCCCTCCTTCTCCTCCCTATCTCCCTCCTCCTCCCTATCTCCCTCCTCCTCCCTCTCTCCTCCTCTCTTCTCCATTCCTCCACAGGGTTCCTACTATAACAACCCTCCCTCTCTCTCCCTCTTTCTCCTCCCTCTCTCTCCCTCCTTCTCCTCCCTCTCTCCCTCCTTCTCCTCCCTCTCTCCCTTCTCTCCTCCCTCTCTCTCCCTCCTTCTCCTCCCTCTCTCCCTCCTTCTCCTGCCTCTCTCTCCCTCCTTCTCCTCCCTCTCTCCCTCCTTCTCCTCCCTCTTTCTCCCTCCTTCTCCTCCCTATCTCCCTCCTCCTCCCTCTCTCCTCCTCTCTTCTCCATTCCTCCACAGGGTTCCTACTATAACAACCCTCCCTCTTTCTCCCTCCTTCTCCTCCCTCTCTCCTCCTCTCTTTTCCATTCCTCCACAGGGTTCCTCCTATAACAACCCTCCCTCTACCTCCTCTCTCTCTCTCTCTCTCTATCTATCTAATGTCAACAGCAGTAGCTGCAAATGGTATAATGATCTGTCCGTCTACAACATGTTGTTGTGAGTTTGCCATTGCCAGGAGCACCCTGTAGTCCAGACATGGAGTGTCGGTCTGATTGAAGGTAAACTGTAGTCCAGACATGAAGTGTTGCTCTGATTTAAGCTAAGCTGCCTTATCTTGCTGTGCGGTGTGCCCTACATGTGTGGACTACTATAGATCCACTGTCTGGCTTCCAAATAGCACCCTATTCCCTATATAGCGCAATCTGATGTATGTGACGATTAAAACGTCCGTCAAACATCTATATACTATTGATCAGGAGCCCGATGGTTTCCCCTGTGTGCCCTGGTCATAAGTAGTGCACTAAATGGGTAATAGGGTCCCATTTAGGATGTATAGCTTCGTAGTGTTGTCTACTAGAGGTAGTGAAGTGAATTAAAGGCTTGATTCACTGTGTCACTGGTGTGTGTTGCCTCTGGGAAATCTGGAAGTGAAGGAAGGAAATGGTATTCTGGGTAAATCTCATGTAAAATACTACCTCTGTGTCTCCCTATAATTTAACCCAACGGTCAAATAGAGAGAGAGGAAGGGTGTGGTTAATCCCCCCCCCCCCAAAAATGAACAGGATAAGGATAATGTTCTGTAATGGGGGAGTCTAGCTGGATAACGTGTTCTGTAATGGGGAGTTTAGCTGGATAACATGTTCTGTAACGGGGGAGGCTGTAATGGGGGAGTCTAGCTGGATAACATGTTCTGTAATGGGGAGTCTAACTGGATAACGTGTTCTGTAATGGGGAGTCTAGCTGGATAACATGTTCTGTAACGGGGAGTCTAACTGGATAACATGTTCTGTAATGGGGAGTCTAGCTGGATAACATGTTCTGTAATGGGGGAGTCTAGCTGGATAACATGTTCTGTAATGGGGGAGTCTAACTGGATAACATGTTCTGTAACGGGGGAGTCTAAATGGATAACATGTTCTGTAATGGGGGAGTCTAGCTGGATAACATGTTCTGTAACGGGGAGTCTAACTGGATAACATGTTCTGTAATGGGGGAGTCTAGCTGGATAACATGTTCTGTAATGGGGGAGTCTAGCTGGATAACATGTTCTGTAACGGGGAGTCTAACTGGATAACATGTTCTGTAATGGGGGAGTCTAGCTGGATAACATGTTCTGTAACGGGGAGTCTAACTGGATAACATGTTCTGTAATGGGGAGTCTAACTGGATAACATGTTCTGTAATGGGGGAGTCTAACAGGATAACATGTTCTGTAATGGGGGAGTCTAGCTGGATAACATGTTCTGTAACGGGGAGTCTAAATGGATAACATGTTCTGTAATGGGGGAGTCTAGCTGGATAACATGTTCTGTAACGGGGGAGTCTAACTGGATAACATGTTCTGTAATGGGGAGTCTAACTGGATAACATGTTCTTTGATGGGGAGGCTAGCTGGATAACATGTTCTGTAACGGGGAGTCTAACTGGATAACATGTTCTGTAACGGGGAGTCTAACTGGATAACATGTTCTGTAATGGGGGAGTCTAACTGGATAACATGTTCTGTAATGGGGAGTCTAGCTGGATAACATGTTCTGTGATGGGGAGTCTAACTGGATAACATGTTCTGTGATGGGGAGTCTAGCTGGATAACATGTTCTGTAACGGGGAGTCTAACTGGATAACATGTTCTGTAATGGGGAGTCTAGCTGGATAACATGTTCTGTAACGAGGGAGTCTAACAGGTCTCTCAACACAGTTTCTACAGTATGACACTGTGTCATCGTCACAGCAACACAGTTTCTACAGTATGACACCGTGTCACCTTCAGATCACAGATCGCTGCCACCCCACAATACTTGGTTCTCTGGTCCTGGTTCTTTGACCTGTTTCTCATGCAGGTCCATGGTTTATTTCCGACAGGGTTGGTTTTGTATTTCACAAAGAGCAGGTCAGGGCACCAAGCGCTCCACGATCCACATCGTAAAGGGATACGTGAAAGCGCCCTCGGAGTCAGTACCAACAACAAACCTGGTTTGTCACTTTACTTCCTGTTCTTTTCTAAAAGATCACGTGTTACGACTGAGAGACAAGATGGAGCATAAAGACTTTTTTATTAAAAAGACAAAGTTGTGGTTTTGAGAAAAGAACCCCCATACAGAATGAACACAAGGGAATCAAGTCTGCTTCAACTTGAATTAAAGCTTCAGTTTCCTCCCTCGTGGGGTAAAAGGAGGCGGCAGGTCCATTTTAGTTGTTCAGCTACATGCTTCTCCTCAAGGTAAAACCCGATAGAGGATCATAAGGTTTTTCGGCAGATCGGAACAGAGAAATACAAACCACGGGGAAGTTAAATGACACAGAGTAACTTTTCCCACAGAGCTCTCTCTGTGGAGTAGGACAGTTGACTCTCTGATCCTCACTTGTATAAATTGCTTTTCCCTGCAGTGTCAGTCCTCCACCTTCACACCGTCATTCACACGCACACACACACACACACACACACACACACACACACACACACACACAGACACACACACAAACACAAACACACAAACACACACACACACTCTCTCTCTCTCTCTCTCTTCACAACACACTGGGGAAATCTGTCTTGCGCTCGGTGCTTGACTTCTGGCAACAAACCTTTTAGTCTTGATGAGTCAATTAATAAATAACGAATCCTCCGCAACGTGCTAGTGATAGCTGTATTAACGTTGTAACAGTGTGCCCACGGGGCATGTCCTGACGAAGTGGTGACACGCTGCTCGACCCTCCACACCCCGTGGCAAAACGGGAAGCTACACAATGGACGATTACGGGACACGAAGGCACAAAGGCACAGAAGGCGGGCGACACAGCTCAAGTCCAGCTGCAGAGCCTGGCCCCCTCATTTAACCTTTCACAAAGGGTAGCTGGTCTTTGGGCTTCCTACAGATGTCGGATCTTAATTTGACCAGTATTGTTGTAGGAAAAGAATACTTACAGCAACGGGATTAGATCGTTTAGTCCATCGTGTTGCTTGAACGGACGTTAAGCTACTAGCTGGCCAACATTAGACTAAAAGAAAAGTTAAATATTGTTTAGTATAACCAAGTATTAGCGTGGATATTCTTTCAATTTGGGTAAATATGATGCTCAAATTAAGATCCTGCATCTGTACAATTCTGAAAACAAGGTACACAGTCGAGAAAATAAAATAGTTAATCGTCTTCCGTTATTTTCATGAACCAGCTGTAACATATTAACATATTTACCAGCTGTAACATGTTAACATATTAACCAGCTGTAACATATTAACATATTAACCAGCTGTAACATATTAACATATTAACCAGCTGTAACATATTAACATATTAACCAGCTGTAACATATTAACATATTAACCAGCTGTAACATGTTAACATATTAACCAGCTGTAACATGTTAACCAGCTGTAACATATTAACCAGCTGTAACATCTTAACATATTAACCAGCTGTAACATATTAACCATCTGTAACATATTAACCAGCTGTAACATATTAACATATTAACCAGCTGTTTCATATTAACATATTAACCAGCTGTAACATATTAACCAGCTGTAACATGTTAACCATCTGTAACATATTAACCAGCTGTAACATATTAACATATTAACCAGCTGTAACATATTAACATATTAACCAGCTGTTTCATATTAACATATTAACCATCTGTAACATATTAACCAGCTGTAACATGTTAACCATCTGTAACATATTAACCAGATGTAACATGTTAACCAGCTGTAACATGTTAACCATCTGTAACATATTAACCAGCTGTAACATATTAACCAGCTGTAACATGTTAACCATCTGTAACATATTAACCAGCTGTAACATATTAACCAGCTGTAACATATTAACCAGCTGTAACATATTAACATATTAACCATCTGTAACATATTAACCATCTGTAACATATTAACCAGCTGTAACATGTTAACCATCTGTAACATATTAACCAGCTGTAACATGTTAACCATGTGTAACATATTAACCAGCTGTAACATGTTAACCAGCTGTAACATGTTAACCATCTGTAGCATATTAACCAGCTGTAACATATTAACCAGCTGTAACATATTAACATATTAACCAGCTGTAACATATTAACCATCTGTAACATATTAACCAGCTGTAACATATTAACCAGCTGTAACATATTAACCAGCTGTAACATATTAACCATCTGTAACATATTAACCATCTGTAACATATTAACCAGCTGTAACATATTAACCATCTGTAACATATTAACCATCTGTAACATATTAACCATCTGTAACATGTTAACCAGCTGTAACATATTAACCAGCTGTAACATATTAACCAGCTGTAACATGTTAACCAGCTGTAACATGTTAACATATTAACCAGCTGTAACATATTAACCAGCTGTAACATATTAACCAGCTGTAACATGTTAACCATCTGTAACATATTAACCAGCTGTAACATGTTAACCAGCTGTAACATGTTAACCAGCTGTAACATATTAACCAGCTGTAACATATTAACCAGCTGTAACATATTAACCAGCTGTAACATGTTAACCATCTGTAACATATTAACCATCTGTAACATATTAACCATCTGTAACATATTAACCATCTGTAACATATTAACCAGCTGTAACATATTAACCAGCTGTAACATGTTAACCAGCTGTAACATGTTAACCATCTGTAACATATTAACCAGCTGTAACATGTTAACCAGCTGTAACATGTTAACCAGCTGTAACATATTAACCAGCTGTAACATATTAACCAGCTGTAACATATTAACCAGCTGTAACATGTTAACCATCTGTAACATATTAACATATTAACCAGCTGTTTCATATTAACATATTAACCAGCTGTTTCATATTAACATATTAACCAGCTGTAACATATTAACCAGCTGTAACATATTAACCAGCTGAAAAATATTAACATATTAACATATTAACCAGCTGTAACATATTAACCAGCTGTAACATATTAACCAGCTGTAACATATTAACCAGCTGTAACATATTAACCAGCTGTAACATGTTAACCAGCTGTAACATATTAACCAGCTGTAACATATTAACATATTAACCATCTGTAACATGTTAACATATTAACCATCTGTAACATGTTAACATATTAACCAGCTGTAACATATTAACCATCTGTAACATATTAACCAGCTGTAACATGTTAACCAGCTGTAACATATTAACCAGCTGTAACATATTAACCAGCTGTAACATATTAACATGTTAACCAGCTGTAACATATTAACCAGCTGTAACATATTAACATATTAACATATTAACCAGCTGTAACATATTAACCAGCTGTAACATATTAACCAGCTGTAACATGTTAACCAGCTGTAACATGTTAACCATGTGTAACATATTAACCAGCTGTAACATGTTAACCAGCTGTAACATGTTAACCAGCTGTAACATATTAACCAGCTGTTTCATATTAACATATTAACCAGCTGTTTCATATTAACATATTAACCAGCTGTAACATCTTAACATATTAACCAGCTGTAATATATTAACCATCTGTAACATATTAACCAGCTGTAACATGTTAACCAGCTGTAACATATTAACCATCTGTAACATATTAACCATCTGTAACATATTAACCAGCTGTAACATGTTAACCAGCTGTAACATGTTAACCATCTGTAACATATTAACCAGCTGTAACATGTTAACCAGCTGTAACATGTTAACCAGCTGTAACATATTAACCAGCTGTAACATATTAACCAGCTGTAACATATTAACCAGCTGAAAAATATTAACATATTAACCAGCTGTAACATATTAACCATCTGTAACATATTAACCAGCTGTAACATGTTAACCAGCTGTAACATATTAACCATCTGTAACATATTAACCATCTGTAACATATTAACCAGCTGTAACATGTTAACCAGCTGTAACATGTTAACCATCTGTAACATATTAACCAGCTGTAACATGTTAACCAGCTGTAACATGTTAACCAGCTGTAACATGTTAACCAGCTGTAACATATTAACCAGCTGTAACATATTAACCAGCTGAAAAATATTAACATATTAACCAGCTGTAACATGTTAACCAGCTGTAACATATTAACATATTAACCAGCTGAAAAATATTAACATATTAACCAGCTGTAACATGTTAACATATTAACCAGCTGTAACATGTTAACCAGCTGTAACATATTAACCAGCTGTAACATATTAACCAGCTGTAACATATTAACCAGCTGTAACATATTAACCAGCTGTAACATATTAACCAGCTGTAACATGTTAACCAGCTGTAACATATTAACCAGCTGTAACATATTAACCAGCTGTAACATATTAACCAGCTGTAACATATTAACCAGCTGTAACATGTTAACCAGCTGTAACATGTTAACCAGCTGTAACATGTTAACATATTAACCAGCTGTAACATATTAACCAGCTGTAACATATTAACCAGCTGTTTCATATTAACATATTAACCAGCTGTTTCATATTAACATATTAACCAGCTGTAACATCTTAACATATTAACCAGCTGTAACATATTAACCATCTGTAACATATTAACCAGCTGTAACATGTTAACCAGCTGTAACATATTAACCAGCTGTAACATATTAACCAGCTGTAACATATTAACCATCTGTAACATATTAACCAGCTGTAACATGTTAACCAGCTGTAACATATTAACCAGCTGTAACATATTAACCAGCTGTAACATGTTAACCAGCTGTAACATATTAACCAGCTGAAACATATTAACATATTAACCAGCTGAAAAATATTAACATATTAACCAGCTGTAACATGTTAACCAGCTGTAACATGTTAACATATTAACCAGCTGTAACATGTTAACCAGCTGTAACATATTAACCAGCTGTAACATATTAACCAGCTGTAACATATTAACCAGCTGTAACATGTTAACCAGCTGAAACATATTAACATATTAACCAGCTGAAAAATATTAACATATTAACCAGCTGTAACATGTTAACCAGCTGTAACATGTTAACATATTAACCAGCTGTAACATATTAACCAGCTGTAACATATTAACCAGCTGTAACATATTAACATATTAACCAGCTGTAACATGTTAACCAGCTGTAACATATTAACCAGCTGTAACATATTAACCAGCTGTAACATATTAACCAGCTGTAACATGTTAACCAGCTGTAACATATTAACCAGCTGTAACATATTAACCAGCTGTAACATATTAACCAGCTGAAACATATTAACATATTAACCAGCTGAAAAATATTAACATATTAACCAGCTGTAACATTTTAACCAGCTGTAACATTTTAACCAGCTGTAACATGTTAACCAGCTGTAACATGTTAACATATTAACCAGCTGTAACATATTAACCAGCTGTAACATGTTAACATATTAACCAGCTGTAACATGTTAACATATTAACCAGCTGTAACATGTTAACATATTAACCAGCTGTAACATATTAACCAGCTGTAACATATTAACCAGCTGTAACATATTAACCATCTGTAACATATTAACCAGCTGTAACATGTTAACATATTAACCAGCTGTAACATATTAACCAGCTGTAACATATTAACCAGCTGTAACATGTTAACATATTAACCAGCTGTAACATATTAACCAGCTGTAACATATTAACCAGCTGTAACATGTTAACCAGCTGTAACATATTAACCAGCTGTAACATATTAACCAGCTGTAACATATTAACCAGCTGTAACATATTAACCAGCTGTAACATGTTAACATATTAACCATCTGTAACATATTAACCAGCTGTAACATGTTAACATATTAACCAGCTGTAACATATTAACCAGCTGTAACATATTAACCAGCTGTAACATATTAACATATTAACCAGCTGCAACATTTTAGCCAGCTGTAACATGTTAACCAGCTGTAACATATTAACATATTAACCAGCTGTAACATATTAACCAGCTGTAACATATTAACATATTAACCAGCTGTTACATATTAACCAGCTGTAACATATTAACCAAATGTAACATATTAACCAGCTGTAACATATTAACCATCTGTAATATTTTAACATGTTAACCAGCTGTTACATATTAACCAGCTGTAACATATTAACCAGCTGTAACATATTAACCAACTGTAACATATTAACCAGCTGTAACATATTAACCAGCTGTAACATATTAACCATCTGTAACATATTAACCATCGGTAACATATTAACCATCTGTAACATATTAACCAGCTGTAACATGTTAACATATTAACCAGCTGTAACATATTAACCATCTGTAACATATTAACATATTAACCATCTGTAACATTTTAACATGTTAACCAGCTGTTACATATTAACCAGCTGTAACATATTAACCAGCTGTAACATATTAACCAGCTGTAACATATTAACCAGCTGTAACATGTTAACCATCTGTAACATTTTAACATGTTAACCAGCTGTAACATATTAACCAGCTGTAACATATTAACCAGCTGTAACATATTAACCTGCTGTAACATGTTAACCAGCTGTAACATATTAACCATCTGTAATATTTTAACATGTTAACCAGCTGTTACATATTAACCAGCTGTAACATATTAACCAGCTGTAACATATTAACCATCTGTAATATTTTAACATGTTAACCAGCTGTTACATATTAACCAGCTGTAACATATTAACCAGCTGTAACATGTTAACCAGCTGTAACATGTTAACCATCTGAAACATATTAACCAGCTGTAACATATTAACCATCTGTAACATATTAACATATTAACCAGCTGTAACATGTTAACCAGCTGTAACATATTAACCAGCTGTAACATATTAACCAGCTGTAACATATTAACCAGCTGTAACATGTTAACCAGCTGTAACATATTAACCAGCTGTAACATGTTAACCAGCTGTAACATATTAACCAGCTGTAACATGTTAACCAGCTGTAACATATTAACCAGCTGTAACATGTTAACCAGCTGTAACATGTTAACCAGCTGTAACATGTTAACCAGCTGTAACATATTAACCAGCTGTAACATATTAACCAGCTGTAACATATTAACATATTAACCAGCTGTAACATGTTAACCAGCTGTAACATGTTAACCAGCTGTAACATATTAACCATCTGTAACATATTAACCATCTGTAACATATTAACCAGCTGTTACATATTAACCAGCTGTAACATATTAACCAGCTGTAACATGTTAACCAGCTGTAACATGTTAACCAGCTGTAACATGTTAACCATCTGAAACATATTAACCAGCTGTAACATATTAACCAGCTGTAACATATTAACCAGCTGTAACATATTAACCAGCTGTAACATGTTAACCATCTGTAACATATTAACCAGCTGTAACATATTAACCAGCTGTAACATATTAACCAGCTGTAACATATTAACCATCTGTAACATATTAACCAGCTGTAACATGTTAACCAGCTGTAACATATTAACCAGCTGTAACATGTTAACCAGCTGTAACATATTAACCAGCTGTAACATATTAACCAGCTGTAACATATTAACCAGCTGTAACATATTAACATATTAACCAGCTGTAACATGTTAACATATTAACCAGCTGTAACATGTTAACCAGCTGTAACATATTAACCAGCTGTAACATATTAACCAGCTGTAACATGTTAACCAGCTGTAACATGTTAACATATTAACCAGCTGTAACATATTAACCAGCTGTAACATATTAACCAGCTGTAACATATTAACCAGCTGTAACATGTTAACATATTAACCAGCTGTAACATATTAACCAGCTGTAACATATTAACCAGCTGTTTCATATTAACATACCTTAAGGGAACATTTCGGCATTTGCCGTATGGTTAGTGAGAAAGTGCACATTGCAAATGTACGGTCCCTTACTAGACGTCCGAAAACGTTTTTAAAATTCGCGGACGGCGTCGGGCCGAGCGGCAGGGCCGGACCTACCAGGAAGTCATCAAATGAACTTTGTCGGACATTCGGTTTCCGTTTCACAAAAATAATAAGATTTTGGTCATTTTTCCACTGTCCCAGAATATCCCACAGGGGGGCATAAGCAATCATATTGCTATCGGACAAAACATCACGATTCACGACGGGGCCTTATCTCGAAAACGGAAAATATTTCGAAGCCGAAACTCGGTGAGCGTAGGTTTGGCATAATGGGCAGTTGGCCCCGGACAAGATGGCGTCCAGGCCTCAACGGTTTTTGAGTTATGGCCATTTATCTGGGATTAAAGGTCCAAAATGAAAATAGAGAAATTATTTTTCCACTTCATGTCAAAGTTAAGGAGCCTCCGGTGTCAATAAAAAAAGAACCAGCCATTTATCTATCGTCATTATAAGAGAAATCGTACAATGACAGATTGGTGATGTTCACGGATAGGTGTTTTTTTTTTCAACGGTTACAGATCCAGTTGCAGGGTGTTCTTACGAATCTTTTTAAAGTGTGCTGCGGAGCTCTGCGAGATTTCTGTGATTTTCTATGATTTTCTGAAATAACACACACTCACTAAACCCTCTGTAAATAACTCAGTTCTTAACGTAAAGACTTAAAACTCAGGATTCTGTAAAGGCATACCCCAGTCAGGATATGGGTTTATTTATAGCTTCCTGTGCCAACCGGAAGTGCCTTAAATGATGTCATAGTGGCAGTTTCCAAGGGTTAAAAAGGTCAGATCTTTTCAAAACTTCATATGTGTGATTAGGCAATCCCCATAAACTGTAAGTCAGTCATTTCTCCCAACAGATGTCAAAGAAAAGCTCTCACACACACACACAGCAAGGATGGAGTGACAAAGTGCGGTGCTTAAAGACACAGAGAGCAGGCAATGGCATTACCATAATCCCTAGGCCGTGCCGAGTTCAACGAGATATCCCGCTTGACCGTAGCTCGCTTGCATTTTACAACCATATTTTTATTTTTGGGTTACCAGGTGCCTATTTTAAACAGTCCATAAAGCACTCAGGGCGGCCCCCATGGATAGAGGGTCGTAGTAGGGTACTCCCATAGCGGGCATGGACAATAGGAGTCCCGGTAAATGCATTTACAACCATATTTTTATTTTTGGGTTACCAGTTGCACAACAATGCACGTGCATTTGCAATATGATTCTATAGTGAAAAAACACCACCAAATGGACATGATGAAATCAACACAACGAGTGATGGAAAGGAACAACTATCACTGCTCGGCCATCCTGTGTTCATCAGGCCAGTCAATTTTGCATTTTTGAGCATGTCAAATTTCATATGGTAAATGCCCATTGAACCATATTGCAAATGCACGTGCACTTGCAATATGATTGTATGTGAAAAGACATCACCAAATGGACATGATGAAATCAACACAACGAGTGATGGAAAGGAACAACTATCACTGCTCGGCCATCCTGTGTTCATCAGGCCAGTCAATTTTGCATTTTTGAGCATGTCAAATTTCATATGGTAAATGCCCATTGAACCATATTGCAAATGCACGTGCACTTGCAATATGATTGTATGTGAAAAGACATCACAAAATGGACAGGATGAAGTCAACACAACGAGCGATGGAAAGGAGCAACTATCACTGCCAGGCCATCCCGAGTTCATCTGGCCAGTCAATTTTGCATTTCTGCAGCATTTTTGAGCATGTCAAATTTCATATGGTAAATGCCCATTGAACCATATTGCAAATGCACGTGCACTTGCAATATGATTGTATGTGAAAAGACATCACAAAATGGACAGGATGAAGTCAACACAACGAGCGATGGAAAGGAGCAACTATCACTGCCAGTCCATCCCGAGTTCATCTGGCCAGTCAATTTTGCATTTCTGCAGGATTTTTGAGCATGTCAATTTTCATATGGTAAATGCCCATTGAACCATGTTGCAAATGCACGTCCACTTGCAATATGATTGTATGTGAAAAGACATCACCAAATGGACATGATGAAATCAACACAACGAGTGATGGAAAGGAACAACTATCACTGCTCGGCCATCCTGTGTTCATCGGGGCAATCAATTTCACATTCCTGCAGCATTTTTATAGCATGACAAATTCGTGATGGTACCTGCCCATTGAACCATATTGCAAATGCACAGTGACTTTGCAAAAGTAAGAAAACATAAACAAATGGACATAATGAAATCACCATATTTTTATTTTTGGGTTACCAGTTGCACAACAATGCACCTGCATTTGCAATATGATTCTATAGTGAAAAAAACACCACCAAATGGACATGATGAAATCAACACAACGAGTGATGGAAAGGAACAACTATCACTGCTCGGCCATCCCGAGTTCATCTGGCCAGTCAATTTTGCATTTCTGCAGGATTTTTGAGCATGTCAATTTTCATATGGTAAATGCCCATTGAACCATATTGCAAATGCACGTGCACTTGCAATATGATTGTATGTGAAAAGACATCACCAAATGGACATGATGAAATCAACACAACGAGTGATGGAAAGGAACAACTATCACTGCCCGGCCATCCTGTGTTCCCATTGCGGGCATTAATATCAGAATGACCGGTAATTGCATTTTGGAGCATATTTTAATTTTTGGGTTACCGGGTGCACAACAATCAGTATCCATCGTAATATTTTAAACAGTCCACAAAGCACTCAGGACGGCCCTGACAGAGAGAGGGCCGTAGTAGGGTGCTTCCATATCGGGCATTAATATGAGAATGACCCTTAAATGCATTTTGGAGCTTATTTTAATTTTTGGGTTCCCAGGTGCACATTTCAGATCACCAGTTGCACAACAATGAGTATCCATCAGAACATGTTAAAGTGTCCCGGTAAATGCATTTACAACCATATTTTTATTTTTGGGTTACCAGTTGCACAACAATGCATGTGCATTTGCAATATTATTCTATAGTGAAAAAACATCACCAAATGGACATGATGAAATCAACACAACGGGTGATGGAAAGGAACAACTATCACTGCTCGGCCATCCTGTGTTCATCAGTCCAGTCAATTTTGCATTTTTGAGCATGTCAAATTTCATATGGTAAATGCCCATTGAAACATATTGCAAATGCACGTGCACTTGCAATATGATTGTATGTGAAAAGACATCACAAAATGGACAGGATGAAGTCAACACAACGAGCGATGGAAAGGAGCAACTATCACTGCCAGGCCATCCCGAGTTCATCTGGCCAGTCAATTTTGCATTTCTGCATGATTTTTGAGCATGTCAAATTTCATATGGTAAATGCCCATTGAACCATATTGCAAATGCACGTGCACTTGCAATATGATTGTATGTGAAAAGACATCACCAAATGGACATGATGAAATCAACACAACGAGTGATGGAAAGGAACAACTATCACTGCTCGGCCATCCTGTGTTCATCAGGCCAGTCAATTTTGCATTTTTGAGCATGTCAAATTTCATATGGTAAATGCCCATTGAACCATATTGCAAATGCACGTGCACTTGCAATATGATTGTATGTGAAAAGACATCACAAAATGGACAGGATGAAGTCAACACAACGAGCGATGGAAAGGAGCAACTATCACTGCCAGGCCATCCCGAGTTCATCTGGCCAGTCAATTTTGCATTTCTGCAGCATTTTTGAGCATGTCAAATTTCATATGGTAAATGCCCATTGAACCATATTGCAAATGCACGTGCACTTGCAATATGATTGTATGTGAAAAGACATCACAAAATGGACAGGATGAAGTCAACACAACGAGCGATGGAAAGGAGCAACTATCACTGCCAGTCCATCCCGAGTTCATCTGGCCAGTCAATTTTGCATTTCTGCAGGATTTTTGAGCATGTCAATTTTCATATGGTAAATGCCCATTGAACCATGTTGCAAATGCACGTCCACTTGCAATATGATTGTATGTGAAAAGACATCACCAAATGGACATGATGAAATCAACACAACGAGTGATGGAAAGGAACAACTATCACTGCTCGGCCATCCTGTGTTCATCGGGGCAATCAATTTCACATTCCTGCAGCATTTTTATAGCATGACAAATTCGTGATGGTACCTGCCCATTGAACCATATTGCAAATGCACAGTGACTTTGCAAAAGTAAGAAAACATAAACAAATGGACATAATGAAATCACCATATTTTTATTTTTGGGTTACCAGTTGCACAACAATGCACCTGCATTTGCAATATGATTCTATAGTGAAAAAACACCACCAAATGGACATGATGAAATCAACACAACGAGTGATGGAAAGGAACAACTATCACTGCTCGGCCATCCCGAGTTCATCTGGCCAGTCAATTTTGCATTTCTGCAGGATTTTTGAGCATGTCAATTTTCATATGGTAAATGCCCATTGAACCATATTGCAAATGCACGTGCACTTGCAATATGATTGTATGTGAAAAGACATCACCAAATGGACATGATGAAATCAACACAACGAGTGATGGAAAGGAACAACTATCACTGCCCGGCCATCCTGTGTTCCCATTGCGGGCATTAATATCAGAATGACCGGTAATTGCATTTTGGAGCATATTTTAATTTTTGGGTTACCGGGTGCACAACAATCAGTATCCATCGTAATATTTTAAACAGTCCACAAAGCACTCAGGACGGCCCTGACAGAGAGAGGGCCGTAGTAGGGTGCTTCCATATCGGGCATTAATATGAGAATGACCCTTAAATGCATTTTGGAGCTTATTTTAATTTTTGGGTTCCCAGGTGCACATTTCAGATCACCAGTTGCACAACAATGAGTATCCATCAGAACATGTTAAAGTGTCCCGGTAAATGCATTTACAACCATATTTTTATTTTTGGGTTACCAGTTGCACAACAATGCATGTGCATTTGCAATATTATTCTATAGTGAAAAAACATCACCAAATGGACATGATGAAATCAACACAACGGGTGATGGAAAGGAACAACTATCACTGCTCGGCCATCCTGTGTTCATCAGTCCAGTCAATTTTGCATTTTTGAGCATGTCAAATTTCATATGGTAAATGCCCATTGAAACATATTGCAAATGCACGTGCACTTGCAATATGATTGTATGTGAAAAGACATCACAAAATGGACAGGATGAAGTCAACACAACGAGCGATGGAAAGGAGCAACTATCACTGCCAGGCCATCCCGAGTTCATCTGGCCAGTCAATTTTGCATTTCTGCATGATTTTTGAGCATGTCAAATTTCATATGGTAAATGCCCATTGAACCATATTGCAAATGCACGTGCACTTGCAATATGATTGTATGTGAAAAGACATCACCAAATGGACATGATGAAATCAACACAACGAGTGATGGAAAGGAACAACTATCACTGCTCGGCCATCCTGTGTTCATCAGGCCAGTCAATTTTGCATTTTTGAGCATGTCAAATTTCATATGGTAAATGCCCATTGAAACATATTGCAAATGCACGTGCACTTGCAATATGATTGTATGTGAAAAGACATCACAAAATGGACAGGATGAAGTCAACACAACGAGCGATGGAAAGGAGCAACTATCACTGCCAGGCCATCCCGAGTTCATCTGGCCAGTCAATTTTGCATTTCTGCATGATTTTTGAGCATGTCAAATTTCATATGGTAAATGCCCATTGAACCATATTGCAAATGCACGTGCACTTGCAATATGATTGTATGTGAAAAGACATCACAAAATGGACAGGATGAAGTCAACACAACGAGCCAACTATCACTGCCAGGCCATCCCGAGTT